>NW_026511060.1:0-17500 GCF_027579735.1 Bombina bombina | reverse complement strand
ATTCATATACGCTCATCGTCGATAAGGTGACTTCATTTTCTAAACACCGAGGCTCGCAAGCGTTTTGTTTGCTGCCCCAAGACATGATATCTCGCACATCAAAACGAGAACTACTAGCAACACAGAAAAATTATTATTACAACTGCAAAGCTTAGCAAACTCACCTGCAAAAATAGGTTATGCAAATGCTGATAATTGTTTTTATTAGGATAAAGTAGTCACATAGGATAGAACAAGAACCCTCTCTGAAATGTCATAGACACAAACAAGCGCTGCTATGGACGCTCTATAGACAGGGTCTTGTCAAAGCACATGGAATTCATAAAGACTATACTGCCCTGATTGTTATATATACTATGCTCCCTTATTATATATACTACACTGTGTCTTATAATCTAATCAGGAGATTATTCTCTGGGAACAAAAGTGTATCTTATTTGGCGCTTCAATATTTGTTTTGTCTTTTCACTGCTCTGATGTATGTCAGCTCACTATTGCAAAGCTGATGTAGTTGTAACATAGTCACATAGTAACAAAGCAAAATAGTAACATTGCAACATAGTAACACAGAAACATAGCAACATAGTAGCATAGTTATTCAGTAGGATAGTAACACAGTGACAGCAACATAGTAGTATAGTAACATAGTAGCATAGTAACATAATAACACAGTAACATAGCGACATAGTAGCATAGTTATACATTAGGTTAGTAACACAGTAACAGCAACATAGAAGCATAGTAACATAGTAGCATAGTAACACAGTAACACAGTAACATAGCAACATAGTAACATAGTAAAACAGTAACATAGCAACATAGTAACATAGTGATACAGTAGGATAGTAACACAGTAACATAGCAACAAGAGGACAGAAGTCCATTGAGTTCCACCTATACAGATCCTACCTGAGTTACAATAAAAAAGCTCCACCTAAACGTATATAGTCACATAGTAGACGAGGTCTTGTTATATATTTTTTCTTTTAGCTGTTTTACATGTTTCTTTTGCACATTCTGTATGTTAGACTGGTTTATAGAAGTTGTTTTTTTATTTGTTTAGTAATGTTTTGAATTTATGTATGTGAAACTGGTATCCTTCACACAATAATCTGATTGGTATCAATGTCTTTCAACCAATGAACATGCGCAGTGAGTACCTCTCAGCCAATGATCATTACAAGAAAAACATTTCAGCCAATGAGCATTAGTAGGAAGCACATCATTGATTCTATTGTATTAGTTTCTATTTATAGTCCAGCTTCTCGTTTTGCATAACTGTTGCTTTGACCAATTATGGACAGATTTAAACAAGTCCCTGCGCAAATTAACCAATCACTGAGCTGCTTTTATAAGTGTCAGGGTTCTGCTGCTGCATTCCAAAGAATGAACCCCAGTATGGGTGCGTGTGGAAACTCTACAGTTAAAGATTCAATTAAATAAAAAGCAGGCAAAATAAAAACATATGGCTAGATTACTTGTCTTGCGTTAGGCTTAAAAAGCAGCGTTGGCCGGTTACAACGTTGCTTTTTAACGCCCGCTGGTATTACGAGTCTTGCAGGTATAGGTGTACCGCTCACTTTTTTGGCCAGACTCGGAAATACTGCAAATCCACTTACGTCAATTGCGTATCCTATTTTTTCAATGGGACTTGCATAGCGCCGGTATTACGAGTCTGACAAAAAGTGAGCGGTAGACCCTCTCCTCTCTGGTACCGCATTTTAAAGTCAGTAGTTAAGAGTTTTGCACTACAATGCCGTAGCATAAAACTCTTAACTAAAGTGCTAAAAAGTACACTAACACCCATAAACTACCTATTAACCCCTAAACCCTAGCCCCCCCCTCCCCACATAGCAAACACTTTTAAAAAAAATTAACCCCTAATCTGCCAAACTGGACATTGCCGCCACTATAATAAATATATTAACCCCTAAACCGCCGCACTCCCGCCTTGCAAACACTAGATACATTTTATTAACCTCTAATCTGCTGTCCCTAACATCGCCGACACCTACCTACATCTATTTATTACAGTTATTAACCCCTAAATCTAAGTCTAACCCTAACTCTAACCGCCCCTAACTTAAATATAATTTAAAAAAATATAAATAAAATAACTATCATTAACTAAATTATTCCTATTTAAAACTAAATACTTACCTATAAAATAAACCCTAAGCTAGCTACAATATAACTAATAGTTACATTGTAGCTAGCTTAGGGTTTATTTTTATTTTACAGGCAAGTTTGTATTTATTTTAACTAGGTACAATAGTTATTAAATAGTTATTAACTATTTAATAGCTACCTAGTTAAAATAAAGACAAATTTACCTGTAAAATAAAACCTAACCTAAGTTACAATTACACCTAACAATACCACTATAATTAAATTAATTCCCTAAATTAAATAAAATTATCTAAATTACAAAAAAACCCCACTAAATTACAGAAAATAATAAAAAATTACAAGATTTTTAAACTAATTACACCTAATCTAATCCCCCTAACAAAATAAAAAAGCCCACCAAAATTAAAAAAAAGCCCTACCCTACATTACAATTAGCCCTTAAAAGGGCCTTTTGCGGGGCATTGCCCCAAACTAATCAGCTTTTTTACCTGTAAAAAAAATTACAGATCCCCCCAACATTAAAACCCACCACCCACACTATTAGGTGTAATTAGTTTAAAAATCTTGTAATTTTGTAATTTTTTATTATTTTCTGTAATTTAGTGTTTGTTTTTGTACTTTATATACTTTTATTTAATTTAGGGAATTAATTTAATTATAGTGGTAGTGTTAGGTGTAATTGAAACTTAGGTTAGATTTTATTTTACAGGTACTTTTGTCTTTATTTTAGATAGGTAGTTATTAACTAGTTAATAACTATTTCATAACTATTGTACCTAGTTAAAATAAATACAAACTTGCCTGTAAAATAAAAATAAACCCTAAGCTAGCTAACTATATTGTAGCTAGCTTAGGGTTTATTTTATAGGTAAGTATTTAGTTTTAAATAGGAATAATTTAGTTAATGATAGTAATTGTATTTAGATTTATTTAAATTATATTTAAGTAAGGGGGTGTTAGGGTTAGGGTTAGACTTAGGTTTAGGGGTTAATAACTAATATAGCGGCTGCGACTTTGCGGGCGGCAGATTAGGGGTTAATAAGTGTAGGTAGGTTGCAGCGACATTGGGGGCGGCAGATTAGGGGTTAATAAATATAATATCCAGTGTGAGGCCTTGTTTATTATCTGTGGAAACACATGGTGTAGCAGAATGGCCTGCTTAGTACATCTATGGTAAGATCAGATATGTATCCCACACACGCCTAAAAGTTGCAATCATTTGCTTAAAAGTATATCTTTTGATTCAAACGGATACATTGTATTCAGTATGAAGATTGCTTTGTCTTGCTAACAGCACGGTCTGTCCAATCAGGGGATTTTTGGAGGCTGACTACTCCCATTTCTACATTCATCATAGGGAGGAGGTGAATGAACTTTTGTTAGCATTGCATGAACTTTATATTTGCTTGCTTGCTCATGTACTGTATATGTATATGTTTCTCTGTCTTGTTCCAAACTGTATACATTTACTCTGTGATCACAGGTTATTATAAATTGGATTCATAAGAGGATTTTTTCATCTGTATTGTATCCTGCCGTTTGTTCAAGCAAGGCTATGTATGCCTGTGATGCTAGATACAATTCATTTCATGTTTTATTACCTGTACTTTGCTATATGCGACTGATATAGAATATATATACATATATATACATATATATATATATATATATATATATATATATATATATATATATATATATATATATATCACATATCTATGCAGCTCTGTGGTGTTACTTTACCTCTGCATGTATAAGTGATATATTAGAGCTCTACCTGTTTTGGATTTTATAGCTATCCGATACAGAATTTAATGATACAGGTTGTATTATATTGATATGAGATGTAGTTCTGGTTTTAATTTGTATATAGTGATGTGGTTGCATGTTTCTGCTCTATTTTTGAGATGGCAGGGCATGTTTGGGCAAACTTCTTTTGTAAATGCTATATGAGTTTAATAAATTGTTGAATTCACCTCATATGTGTGCCGTTTTTATTCCCTTTCTTTTTTAGAGGATTATTGTATTCTCTAATATTTTTCTCTCTCCTTTTTAGTAAGATATCATTTGTTAAGAGGGAGGCACCGTGAGGTTTATAAGTGGTATATACTACTCTCTCATTTCTTATATAATAATAAATATAATGTAGGTGTCGGCGATGTTGGGGGCAGCAGATTAGGGGTTCATAAGTATAATGTAGGTGGCGGCGGTGTCCGGAGCAGCAGATTATGGGTTAATAAAAATATTTTTTTAACAGTGAACATTTCACAAATATAGCCAATGTATCTATTAGTATTATTGATGTTGCTTCTTTACCGCCTGGGGGAGTGAATATACTATATTGCAGAGAAAGGAGATTTATTGGATACTTCAACTCCAAAACAGATGTCCGTCTGGCATTAATAGGGAGTGTGACATTGACTTCTTTATTGATGATTAAAAATAGGGGTTAATGTACAAAGCAGTTCCTTCATTCTAGCTCCATGGGACTTCCTTTATCTGCTAAAATATATTTGCTATATTCGCTATTCTTCTGCCTTGATGTGTATGCTAAGAACAATGTCCTACTATCTCTGAATCTCCTCTTTTATCCGTCATTAACAACCTAAAATTAATTTTATTATAGTACATATATTTTTTTAGGAGTTAAATATTTGTCAATTGTCATGCTGCATCACCTTATACATAGAGAAAGTGAAGACATATTATTTAACATCTTACCTCCCTTTCTTTATTTTTATCTTCACCTTTTTGATGCTTTTTCATTTAAATGAAACAAAGAAAGTTTATTTAAACATACTTATGTACTAGGTCTATGAGTAAGCGCCTGTAGGGGGCGCGAAACGCGTCAGACTGTTGCCTGTGTCCACACCATAGCCTGACTGTGAGTAGCTTTGACATTCTGTCCTCTTTTGGATTGGTATTTACCTGTTTCCACTCCAATAAACTTTGGATTTTATCTGCAACTAACCTTGATGTGAAGTGCCTGCCATTCTTTCTCCTTTAAATCAATTTGATGGCGTGATTCTACACTTACCAGCTACGGCACTCCAGGGGCAGCACAGACGGCCTCATTGAGGGTATACTTCCGGGTTCACCGGACGGAGCAAGCATACGTGCTGGAGCAGTAGGATCCTCCTCTCCCTTCTAACTACGCTGAATCGCTTGGTGATCCGAACTCGCACTGAAGATTTCTAGGCTGTCTGCCAGAGTGGTTTGGACTATGGCTAATGTGAGTACACTAACAGTTATTTGATTTGACTTGTGTATCGTCCTTGAATGTTTAGCCTGTTGGTTCAATTTAACTGCTGTTGAGTGCACTTTGGGAACGGAACGTATTTCCATATATGCAGCCTCAAGTCATTTGATCTCATTTGCTCTTTTTGATATACACCGTCACTGCAACTGTATTACAAGTTTGGTGAGGAGTTCTTGAACTATTTTGTGATTTACGGTTTCAAGCTCCTTTAACTCACTCAGTCATGGCAGGTGTGGATACCGGCTTAGCAGACACTATAATAGACAGTTCTGACAAAACAGACTCTAACACTGACACTGAATATGTTAACCCTGATGTTTTTTTTCAAATGGGTAACAGACAAAATTACTTTGACCAAATTTTCTCTATGGAAGATGTGCACATTGATAATCCTGATATGAAACAACAATTTAGACTATTGGAGAGTGCAATGTCTAATGATCTAAGGTTAATGTGGGACATAGTAGCCTTCAACAAATACATAGATTCACATAGAATCCCTAGAGGGCTCCGCATTAAAAAAATATCCCTCTTTCCAATTTGACAATATTGAGGACACTGAGGTTTGGAATGCAGCACTTTCAGAGTGCTCCTTTAAATTTATTAAAATACTTATACGTGTCAAAAATAACAAACGTAACAAACGTATCACACTAAGTAATACCATCACAAACTTGAAGGAGGATTTAAAGCAATATACCTCCTCTACAAAATTTGGGACAATCCAAAAACAACTCAGTGACAATATAGCCAAACAGGATAAGGAACAAGCAAAGAGGAAGGGGTAAAAGTTCCTTAGAGACAAAGAAGACTATGACACTGACAAGGTTTATAATTGGGCAGCCTTGAGAGAATTACAGAGAGCAAATAGGAATAAATACAAAAAACAGCAAAAATCACAAAAAGATGAATGTATATCCAATGAAAACCGGGAAGATTCGATGGCACAAACCCCTAAGTCTATATTAAAGAAGAAGAAAAATCAAAAGAAAGTGGTTTTCAGTGGCTCTGAAAGGGACAATTCAGAAACAGATTAATTATTCATAGGAACCTCCTATGGTTCTACATGTTCTTCCTCTCCTTCTTCTGTCTCTTCCTCTCTTTCCCCTCCATCTTCAGCTTTTTTATAGGGCGCACCGAGGGACAGATCGGAGAATATAACCCCAGTGGTGGGACCCAAAACAAGACAGATGGGCATATCAGAAAGGGAAGGAGAAAAAGATGGAGGAAACAAAGGAGCAGGAAAAACAAAGAAGAAGAAGGGATAGTAATGGGTCCTAGGCCAAACTTACAAGGAGACTGTTTAAATAATAAAGATACAGTTGGTTTGAGCATTATTAACTTGTCTCAATACAATCTTAGTATTGATGAAAAAAGGTGTTAGCTATGCCATTAGGTTTTGCTCCCACATCCAACTTTTCCATCTTTAACACTCTACTTGACCTTAACAAATTCATTAGAAAATTGGCCCTAAAGCTTTTTTTCTCTCTCACTAGAGACACAGCAGAAAGTGAAACTGAGGAGTTAGTGGATCATTCCACTCCTCTTATAACAGAGGATATCCATCTACCTTTCAGCGAAGCCTGCTCAGTGGTTCAACTAGCTGAGCTCCATAGTGGTGAGAGAAATGAAACATCACCCACAGACTTACTGAAACCTGCTAAACTAAGTTCTGATTTTTATCCCGTACAATTTAGGGGACCACATTTAAATGCGTATCAGAGATTGGTCCAAGAGGACATCTTCTGTTGAATAATATGCCAAACGACTGTGCTGCCCCACAAAATCTGAGACACATGGAAAATGATCAGATTGTCATTAGGAATTCAGACAAGGGGGGCAGCATTGTTGTTCTAGACAAAGAGGCTTATTTCAGGGAGGCTTATTTCAGGGAGGTAATCCCACTCTTAACTATAAGAATGATCTTGTGAAATTAATTAAGGAAGGTATACTCCTAGGCGTCTTCAAAGAAACTGACATTGATAATTTGGTACCCAGGAACCCTCTGATTCCAATTTTCTACCATGTCCCCAAGGTTCACAAGGACCTCACCCATCCTCCAGGTAGACCTATTGTCTCTGGAGTGGGGTCCTTGTTTGAACCCTTGGGGACATGGCTAGATGGTATTCTTCAACCCTTAGTGGTCAAACAGTTATCCTATCTAAGAGATAGTTCCCATCTCATACAGACATTACATACTGTAGTTTGGGAACCACAATATACTTGGTTAGTAGTGGACATCAGCTCTTTGTACACTTCTATACCACAACACCTTGGAATAGAGGCAGTGGAATTTTTCTTGGACAGAGAACTCAACTTAGAATTTGAGACTAAAAAATACATTGGTGACATTTTGAGGTTTGTGTTATCACACAATTACTTCATGTTTGAAGGTACGTTTTACAGGCAAATTTGTGGGACGGCCATGGGGGGCAAAATTTGCCCCCGCGTTCGCAAATTTGTATGTCTCCTGGTGGGAGTTGACGTATGTCTATAGTATTCTTAACCCCTGGTTGGAGGATATACTATTTTTTGTGAGGTACATAGATGATCTCTTGAACATTTTAAAAAGACCTGTGGATGAGTATTTATTCAAAAAGTTTATTGGCTTTTTAGACAACAATTTTATGAACCTCAAATTCACAGGAATTTTTAGTCCAGTAGAGGTCAACTATCTTGATCTAACCTTGCAAACTAGTGGGAATAAGGTGATTACTAAAACTTTTCGTAAGCCAACTGCAGGCAATACGATACTGCATGCCACTTCACAGCATCCTAGCCATTTCATCAAAGCAGTACCAAGAGGCCAATTTATAAGGCTAAAAAAGGAACACCCAGTCACTAGAAATCTATGAAACACAATCAATAGATCTTAAAAATAGATTAATTGCAAAGGGTTATAATGCACAGGCTCTTGAGAAATGTAGAAATTAGATTAAAATTTATGATGTCAATCAACGTTAGCCCAAAGACAAATCATTTGATGAAGCAGTTGTTTTTACCACAGAGTACAGCAGTCAGTACAATAAGATAGCCAAAATTTTAAAGAAACATCTGCATATATTACAAGGAGATCCTATTATAGCTCCTATAATTAAAAATTGCAAATTTATGGCTAAAAAAACGAAAACACTGGCTCGTAGCCTTTCCCCTATTAATGTCACAAGAGCCCGCCCCATGGGACTGCGTTGGCTTAATAAACATGGGAATTTCAAATGCCTTAGCAGAAACCGTGGTATGTGTACTTCCATTTCCTTGGGTAACCATTTTTTGAGTAGCATTACCCAACGGAGGTACACTATCAATTTTTATGCTAATTGTGGCACTACTTTTGCTGTCTATTTGCTCACATGTAACCTATGCCAGCAACAGTATGTTGGCCAAACCTCAAGGGAGGTCAGAAGGAGATTTGGCGAACACCTTAGGGATATTAAAAACTATGTTAAGGTGTCGGCTATAGCTAATCATTTTAACAGTGAACATTTCACAAATATAGCCAATGTATCTATTAGTATTATTGATGTTGCTTCTTTACCGCCTGGGGGAGTGAATATACTATATTGCAGAGAAAGGAGATTTATTGGATACTTCAACTCCAAAACAGATGTCTGTCTGGCATTAATAGGGAGTGTGACATTGACTTCTTTATCGATGATTAAAAATAGGGGTTAATGTACAACGCAGTTCCTTCATTCTAGCTCCATGGGACTTCCTTTATTTGCTAAAATATATTTGCTATATTCGCTATTCTTCTGCCTTGATGTGTATGTTAAGAACAATGTCCTACTATCTCTGCATCTCCTCTTTTATCCGTCATTAACAACCTAAAATTAATTTTATTATAGTACATATATTTTTTTAGGAGTTAAATATTTGTCAATTGTCATGCTGCATGACCTTATACATAGAGAAAGTGAAGACATATTATTTAACATCTTACCTCCCTTTCTTTATTTTTATCTTCACCTTTATGATGCTTTTTCATTTAAATGAAACAAAGAAAGTTTATTTAAACATACTTTTCTGTTTTTCACTATTAAGTCTGATAATTTATCTAAACTGGTTATAGTTCTGCTTGTACATATAGTTTGCTTGCTATAGCATTTATATACATTGGTTTTACCCTTGTGCCTGTTTTTGTATGGGAACTATAGGGTTAATTTCTTTTTTAACTTGTTGGACATGTGTATATATATAGCACATAGTTTAGACATGTACTAGGTCTATGAGTAAGCGCCTGTAGGGGGCGTGAAACGCGTCAGACTGTTGCCTGTGTCCACACCATAGCCTGACTATGAGTAGCTTTGACATTCTGTCCTCACTTTTGGATTGGTATTTACCGTGTTTTCCACTCCAATAAACTTTGGATTTTATCTGCAACTAACCTTGATGTGAAGTGCCTGCCATTCTTTCTCCATTAATAAAAAAAATGTAGGTGTCGGCGATGTTGGGGGCGTCAGATTAGGGGTTAATAAGTGTAAGATTAGGGGTGTTTAGACTCGGGGGTTCATAATAGGGTCTTAGTTATTAAAAGTATTTTCCCCATTAATCAATGGGGCTGCGTTAGGAGCTAAACGTTGCTTTTTTGCAGATGTTAGACTTTTTTTCAGCCTGCTCTCCCCCATTGATTAATATGGGGAAATTGTGCACAAGCACGTTCAGCCAGCTCACCGCTAACGTAAGCAGCGCTGGTATTGAGGTGAGATGTGGAGCAAAATTTTGCTCTACGATCACTTTTTTGCAGTTAACGCCGGGTTTGGAAAAACCCGTAATACCAGCGCTGTCTGTAAGTGAGCAGTGAGCATAAACTGCTCGTTAGCACTGCACAGTTTCTAACGCCAAACTCGTAATCGAGCCGATAGTTAGATATTTTATAGACAATGTCCCTTTATTTGTGGGCTCATACAAGTGATCACCTCTAGCTTTCTTGTTTCATGGTTTCAGATTTGTTAAGTGGTTTAAAAGCATCTTGCACAGGGAAGTTCAGTTTTTCATCTGTAATTTGCACTTTAGCAATCTCATAATTAAGGTTTTTAAGCGATAGCAGCCTGCATGGGAAATGCGCGAACCTTAATTACCTGTTATTATTGCAACATGCCTATGTGTAATGAAAGACTATTCAGTGCCCAGTGAGAACTATATCCAAGTAATAAATTGTGTTATGATGCTGTAAAGCACATTTATTACTATTCTTAATAATAACTTAATAACTTATTGCTGAAGTAAAGACAGATAGATAGATAGATAGATAGATAGATAGATAGATAGATAGATTAGATATATAGATAGATAGATGATAAATGGATAGATAAAAATAATTAGATACATAGATAGATACATAGATAGATAGATGGATAGATAGATAGATTGATAGATATATAGATAAATAGATATACATGCTAGATAGATAGATGATTGATAGATAGATAGATAGATAGATAGATAGATAGATAGATAGATAGATAGATAGATAGATAGATAGATAGATGACAGATAGATGATAGATAGATAGATAGATAGATAGATAGATAGATAAATAGAAGATTGATTGTTAGATAGCTGATAGATAAATAGATGTTGATAGATACTGTAGATTATAGATAGATGATAGATAAATAGATAAATACATCGATAATGATAGCTAGATAGATGATAGATAGATAGATAGATAGATAGATAGATAGATAGATAGATAGATAGATAGATATAGACATAGATTTATAGATAAATCAATTAAATCTATTATCTATCATATATCTATCTATCATCTAATTTTACATACTAGGTGAGTTTGACAATGTTTTGATTGCAATAGCAACTTGTTTACTGCAGTTGTTTTTCAAAAGCCAAACTCCATTTACCACTTGCCTTATTAGCAGGAGCCAATCAGGGCTTGTTATGACTGCTAGAGCCTATTAGGGACTTTTTTTTTCAGACTTAAATTACAGAAAAAGGGGGCAAAATAAATAATGATAGTATATTAAAAAGTTACTTTACTTCGCATAACTACACATTTTGGCCCAGATTTAGCAATAAGCAGGTGGACAGGAGCGTACATCTTTGTCCCTGTAAGCCCGGCATTGTGTTGTGTGGCAGTAGTACGCTGGTTGCATTTATCATTGCAACACTGCCAAATGCTGTCGCATGATTGACTGTGAATCTCCCTGGCCGGAAAAGTCCAGGGGCATTGAAATACACTAACCTAACAGTTAGTATAGTGGGTTAATAAGCAACGTTGATAAGAGAGTCTGCAATCAACGGGGCTATCGCAGCTTCATAAATGAAGTCCTTTATCTCAAATCTTGAAGTCTTTACTGGCCATTTAATCAATTTTGTTTCAAGGTGCTGTAAATTCCTCTTTAACTGCCAAAGGGTTAAAAATGTAACTTTAAATCTTTGAATTAAAATCTCCCTGCAGGTAATTCTTGCTTTCCTGATATTCCTTTGAAGCTATAACGTGATGTAATACTTCATAGTACTTAAAAATGTTATGTCTATGGGTCATTTACATCTTTACTCCACCAAAAAATCATGTTTAGATGAAAATTATTGCTACACTGAAAGCCTAAAGATTGTTACACTTTAATTAATCATTTACATTTAAATTTGCCACAAACAGAGCCAATACGAATTGGTCTCCAAATATCCATTGGAAATAATTTATTCAGATTTTTTATTAGACACATTAAGCAGATGTCTTGGATTGTGCATTAGCCAGACAGATCATTCTGTTTCTATTCTATCTCATCATTTGTTCTGTAAGGTTATCTGTAAGCAAAGAAAATCAGGGCCTAAAAAAGGGGGGATTTGAGACTTCCTAAGCCAACATCTTTTGTGGTCAAAAAGAAGACAGGAACATGCTAATAGTAATATAACCAGTACCTATTACACTCACATATTCTAGGGTAGGCAATAGGGGGCACATCTACTGATAATAAGTGTAAGACCTGCAAACATTGTGGAGTAGAGTAGGATAGGCTCTCACTCACATATGGTGGGAAATACACTGCTCTGTTTTGACCACAGAAAAGGTCAGCAATTTCCTAAATTAAAGGGACAATTCACCCAAAAATGTTCTCACATTTAAATTGCTCCCAATGATCCATTTTACCTGCTGGAGTGTATTAAATTGTTTACAAGTAGCTCCTTTACCCCTATTTTGGCCTTTGAAATAGCTGATTTAGCTTGTGGTTTCCCAACCTATACTGAAAGTTTTGATACTGGAGTCTCCGCTATTCAATAGCCTAAGTAAACACAGCCAGCAGAAGAAATGACACTCCCAGTGGGGTGCAGGATAGTTAAGCAATACAATTATCATTTTCCATTGTTTTCTCTATGTATTGAGTTTTAGTTTTCCAGACAAATATAAGATAAGTAGTAAGTAGAAGTAAGTGTGTGTACACAAAGTGATAACATAATGAGATCTGATATTACCTGAAACTCAACCCATTGTAATAGGCTGTGGTTTAAAAGCACAAAACCAGTTACTTCATATACACAAATAAACCTGAAAATGCAATTTCTCATACATTTTATACTCTGCAGCTGGTTTAACAAGTCAATAGAAATATATTAATATAAAAACAATTTTACAGTGTACTGTCCCTTTAAAGAGTCTTGCTTCTAAAATCTGGAGACTACTTCCAGGCGATCCAGACTTTAATAAAAACAATGATGATGATGAAGCAGTCCTGAGTAGACTGGGAAACGCGTTGTGAACTTTTATCATTGTTTTTATTAAAGTCTTTTGTTTTCAGACATCTAACAGCACAACTTTTTTATCACCATCTCACCCACCACGAATGTGATACACGGCTAAGTGTTCTCAATCGTCTTTGGTTTGATTCTGAATTAGTGAGATTGGGATCTTACTCACCGCTGGGAGCCGGTTGCACGACTCGCGACAACGTACCTGTGATTGGTCTGAGGAATCACCTGGTGAAACCGGGAGCGGCTATGCCTGTTTGAGCTATCTGAACGGCTCGTGAGAGTTCAGCATGCGCATCTGGCACTTTTTAAGAGCTGTTGAATTTGTGAGTATGCTGTGAATATCCCTTCGAAAATCTCTTTAACCTCAGTGATATTGCACCATTGTGGCGCCTTCTCTTTTCTTTCCAGTATTACAGAATAGTAAATTAGTAGTCCAGAACAGGAACAGGAAGTAGGCTTTTTGTACTTCTGGTACAAACCTGATTGCATTCAAGTGTGCTAACCTGACAACCTAATATGAATATTTCACATTCCAATGTTCTTCATATACATATTTCTATATATCTGATGGTATTTTGGTACAATATATATTTATACATATATATATATATATATATATACAGGTGGCCCTCGGTTTACAACGGTTCAATTTACACAGTTTCAGAATAACAACCTTTTTTTTCCAGTCATGTGACTGCTATTGAAAAGCATTGAGAAGCAGTGCATTTATTAAAATAGCCAGTAGGTGGAGCTGTCCGCTTGTGATGCAGCAAAGCCAAGCAAGCTGAAATTAATCAGTTTAACCAGAGCTATCGAGCAAATTTCAAAGGAAAAAGATCTTCCTGTCTATAAATCAGTCCAGATTGGAATACATAGAAAGAACTGTTTGCAGAAAAATGCAAGTGAAGTCTGTGTTGTGTGATTATTTTATTAGGTTTATAATGCTGTTTTAGCAAATGTTGTTCATTTAACTTAGTTTAATTATATATTTTGTGTTGTGTGATTATTTTATTAGGTTTATAATGCTGTTTAGCATGTAAAGTCTTCATTTCAAAACTTTAAAAATAAATGTATGAGGTGTTACTTATGACAATTTTGAGAGGGGCCTAGAATCTATCTCCCTCACTTTCCATTGACTTACATTATAAACAGGGTTTCAATTTACAACGGTTTCGATTTACAATCATTCCTTCTGGAACCTAATCCCGGCGTAAACTGAGGGCTACCTGTGTATATATATATATAATTATATATAGGTATAGCTATACAGATATATATACAGTAGGGATATCTATTTAGAAATACTATGTGCAGAACATAGGAATGGGAAATATTTACACTAAATACACAGTATAACACTTTATTAAATATGAATATTGCATAAATATGTTTTTACATGTTTTCATCTACTTAAAGGGACAGTAAACACCAGAATTCCCCATTCCCTAATTTTGCATAACCAACACAGTTATAATAATATACGTTTTACCTCTGTGATTGCCTTGTATCTATGCCTCTTCAAACTGCCCCCTTATTTCAGTTCTTTTGACAGACTTGCATTTTTAACTAATCAGTGCTCACTCCTAGGAGCTTCACGTGCCTGAGTTCAATGTTATCTAAATGAAACACATGAACTAATGTGGTGAAAAACTGTCAAAATGCTTTCAGATTAGAGGCATTCTTCAAGGTCTAAGAAATTAGCATGAACCTCCTAGATTTAGCACCACGTATCATGTCCGCTCGCACTATGATAAATTGGCCCCTAAGTGTGTGTACATATGTATTTATGTGTATATATGTCTGTAAATACATAAATACATATATCCTATATAATAAAAGGCCAGGTATGTTTGTCCGACGCAGTCATGCGCAGTAGAGACTGTGCAAAACAAACAAACCTGGCGCAAGACAAACATACCTGGCCTTATGGAGAAACCGCAGTATTAAGGGGAATGTAGTAGCGAGCACTACATACCCCTCAATACCCACCGCAGACCCTATTACCCACAATACCCTGCACCGGCCCATATACACAGGCATTAACACTAGCAAGTACATAAATAGACATATATATATATACATACATATAGATATTTAGACATGTATATGTATCTGTCTCTATATTAATGCCCTTTGTAGTCTTTATATTTTTCACCTAAGATCTCATATCTTTGAGCTATTATAACTTTTTTTGCAATATTTTTTTTAATAATTGATATGAGATGGTGTTATTATGAGTGTGACTGTACTTTGTGATGTATTTTTTACTGTATCTTTTGCATTTTCTTTCTCTCGCGTAACAGTTAACCAGAGCTCTGAGGACAAGCTATCCCTAAGTGTGTTAAATTCAATTGCGCTCAAGCAAACGTGCTTACTTTCAACCCGTAATATGCGCGCTACTTCTGACATGCACAAAGCGCTGCAATAAGCTCCTTATTGCTTGTGCGCAACAGTTAGAGCTCCACTTGTAATCTGTCCCTAAATGGGCAAAGGAAACAGGAAAGGGTTGGGTTTAAATAGGCTGTGGACAACTGCAAATGACCCATAATATACCAGATTTAACTTATTTCCCTGCTTGATTGCAGTTGACACTTTTGAACTACTCTACAGCCCAAGAAGGTAAATACCTAAAATCTAGTCTTCAAGGGTTCCTTAAAGGGACAGTCAGCACCAGAATGTTTGTTTTTTTAAAAGATAAATAATCCCTTAATTACCAATTCCCCAGCCTTTGCATAACCAACACAGTTATAATTATGCACGTTATACCTCTGTAATTACCTTGTATCTGAGCCTCAGCAGACTGTCTCCTTATTTCAGTTCTTTTGACAGACTTGTATATTAGCCAATCAGAGCTGTCTCCCTGGTAAATTCACCTGCATGAGCTCAAAGTTATCTATATGAAACACATGAACTAATGCCCTCTAGTGGTGAAAAAACCATCAAAATGCATTCAGATTAGAGACAGTCTTTAAGGTCTAAGAAATTAGCATATGAACCTCCTAGGTTTAGCTTTCAAATAAGAATACCAAGAGAACAAAGCAAAATTGGTGATAAAAGTAAATTGGAAAATTGTTTAAAATGACATGCTCTATCTGAAACATGAAAGTTTTTTTTTGGACTTGACTGTCCCTTTAAAGGGACATAAAACCCAAACATTTTTTTTCAGGATTCAGATAGAGCATACACTTTAAACAACTTTCAATTTACTTCTATTATCATTTATTTATTTTTTTGTATTCATGCCTGCAGCACTATCTGGCAGCAGTTTTGCAACAATGTTATAAATTAGCAAGAGCCACTAGATGGCAGCACTGATTCCTGTCTTGTAGCGCTTCAGACGTACGCGCTACCTTTCTAAATATCACATCAACAAAGAATAAGAAGAGAACGAAGCAAATCTGATAATAGAAGTAAATTGGAAACTTTTTTATAATTTTATTCTCCATCGGAATATTGAAAGAACGTTTTTGGGTTTCATGTCCTTTAAGGATGAGAATTGAGAAACCCTTAAAACGCTCTTAATCTTTGCCGCTTTCGATGTCATTTTTGGGTGAGGCTGGTAAAGATGGAGAATCTGGTGAGATTAATGGAGTCTGAGAGGCCAGATAGGCCTCTTAATGAATTTGTTCTAAGGTCTATTTGGGATGTAGTCCAACAACCAGCTTTTACTTAATGACTCAAACATTCAGATATACTCATAAATTGAATAATCAGATTTTAGATACCCTGTTAGTGCTTTTGGGTCATCGTGAAAAAATAAAATCTGTCGGTCTTATAACCCATGTAATCATCCGACATAAAACACATTAAATCCAAAAAGCTTTTAGAAGGAAATAACGAAGAGGGTCGTTCGCTTAGCTGTCTCTTCAACAACACGGCACCATAATTACTGATATTAAACATCACAATAAACCATTCATATCATTTTTTTATTACAATTGACTGATTCATCTGTAGAGAAGGAAAAACCCCTTCACTTAATTTAACGGGTGTCAGGTTTCTACGCTTGTTACAACTTGTTTCTTCAAGATCAAATCATTCTTTTTATTAACGTTTCTGGAAAAAATGTCCACTAAATTGGATAAAACTGTGATTGCAGTTCATTGTGTCTTTTAAGAGTTCATTTTTGTCGGGTAGTGGGTCATTAAATGAATTATATAATTATATTAAATTATGTAAAATACAGCTGTGCCTTTTATCTGAAGACAGCCAGGATTATCTGTATGTATCTTATAATGTATGTAGGACAGAGACAGTGAATTTTTTTGACAGTGTGAGAATAATTTCCATGGTAATTTTTAATTTTTAAATTCAAAGGAACATCAACAAATCATTACAATTAAATTATTCTTTGAAATCTTTAGTATATATCAACAATTATAATTGTATTGCTAATACAGA
>NW_026511059.1:0-20000 GCF_027579735.1 Bombina bombina | reverse complement strand
TAATTATTACCATTAATTAACTGTATATATTTATTTCATGTAATTGGCAAGAGTCCATGAGCTAGTGACGTATGGGATATACATTCCTACCAGGAGGGGCAAAGTTTCCCAAACCTCAAAATGCCTATAAATACACACCCCAGCACACCCACAATTCAGTTTTACAAACTTTGCCTCCTATGGAGGTGGTGAAGTAAGTTTGTGCTAGATTTCTACGTTGATATGCGCTTCTCAGCATGCTGAAGCCCGGTTCCTCTCAGAGTGCAGTGAATGACAGAGAGATGTGAAGGGAGTATTACCTATTGAATGCAATGGTCATCCTAACGGGGATCTATTTCATAGGTTCTCTGTTATCGGTCGTAGAGATTCATCTCCTACCTCCCTTTTCAGATTGACGATATACTTTTATATACCATTACCTCTGCTGATTCTCGTTTCAGTACTGGTTTGGCTATCTACTTTTATGTAGATGAGTGTCTTTTGGTAATTATGTTTTCCTTTATTTAAGACATTCTAAGCTATGGTTTGGCACTTTAAATGTAAAGTTCTAAATATAATGTTTGTACTTATATTTGCCATGATTCAGGTTAATCAGTATATTTCCTTTTTTACAGACTGTCAGTTTCATTTTGGGAAATGCACATCTGAGAGAGAAGGAAAAAAAAAAATTTCTTACCTGAAATTTTTCAAAATTGACTATTTTTCCAAATTGCCAGCTGTTAGGCTTGCGGGTGCGCAAAATGCTATAATTTATTGCGTCATTTTTGGCGCAAGAATTACGTTTGTTGACGTATTTTCGTCATTTCCGGTGTCTTACGCTCGTGTTTGTTGCAGACGTTTTTGGCGCCAAAAAATATTTTGTCAGTTGTGGGCGTCATACTTGGCGCCAGACTTTTGACATTATTTAAGTCTTCATGTATTTTTGCTTCTGGTTTCCAGAGGCTTATTCTGTTTGCATTTTTTCCCATTCCTGAAACTGTCATATAAGGAAATTGATATTTTTGCTTTATATGTTCTTTTTTCTATTACATATTGCAAGATGTCCCAATCTGACCCTGTATCAGAATCTACTTCTAGAATGCTGCTGCCTGATGTCGGTTCTACCAAAGCTAAGTGCATTTGTTGTAAACTTGTGGTAACTGTTCCTCCGGCTGTAGTTTGTGTTAGTTGTCATGATAAACTTTCAAACGCAGACAATATTTCCATTAGTAATAATCCATTACCTGTTGTTGTTCCTTCAACATCTAATGTTCAGGATATTCCTGTTAATGTGAGAGAATTTGTTTCTAATTCTATTCAGAAGGCCCTGTCTGTTATACCACCTTCTAATAAACGTAAAAGGTCTATTAAAACTTCTCATAAATTCAATGAATTTTTAAATGACCGACAGCATTCTGATTTATCTATCTCTGATGAGGATCTATCTGGTTCAGAAGATTCTGCCTCAGATATTGACACTGACAAAACTTCATATTTATTTAAAATGGAGTATATTCGTTCTTTATTAAAAGAGGTGTTGATTGCATTAGATATGGAGGAGACTAGTCCTCTTGATATTAAAACCAGTAAACTTTTAAATTCGGTTTTTAAACCTCATGTAGTTATTCCAGAGGATTTTCCAGTTCCTGATGCTATTTCAGAGGTAATTTCTAGGGAATGGAATAGTCTGGGTACTTCATTTACTCCTCCTTCAAGGTTTAAGAGACTGTACCCTTTGCCGACTGAAAGATTGGAGTTTTGGGAAAAGATCCCCAAAGTTGATGGGGCTATCTCTACTCTTGCTAAGCGTACTACTATTCCTATGGCAGATAGTATTTTTTTTTAAAGATCCTTTAGATAGGAAGCTTGAATCTTATCTAAGGAAGGCTTATTTATGTTCAGGTCATCTTCTTAGGCCTGCTATTTCTTTGGCTGATGTTGCTGCAGCTTCAACTTTTTGGTTGGAAACTTTAGCGCAACAAGTACCAGATCCTAATGTGTATAGCATTGTTAAGCTAATTCAACATGCTAATAATTTCATTTGTGACGCCATTTTTGATATCATTAGAATTGATGTCAGGTATATGTCTTTAGCTATTTTAGCTAGAAGAGCTTTATGGCTTAAATCTTGGAATGCGGATATGACTTCTAAGTCAACGTTGATATCTCTATCTTTCCAAGGTAATAAATTATTTGGTTCTCAGTTGGATTCTATAATTTCAACTGTCACTGGGGGGAAGGGAGCCTTTTCGCCTCAGGATAAAAAAATCTAAGGGTAAATTTAGGGCTGCTAACCGTTTTCGTTCCTTTCATCAGAATAAGGAACAGAAACCTGACCCTTCCCCTAAAGGAACGGTTTCCAATTGGAAGCCTTCTCCAGTCTGGAATAAATCCAAGCCTTTTAGAAAATCAAAACCAGCCCCCAAGTCCGCATGAAGGTGCGGCCCTCATTCCAGCGCAGCTGGTAGGGGGCAGACTTCGATTTTTCAATGATGTTTGGATCAATTCAATCCAAAATCATTGGATTCAGAACATTGTTTCTCAAGGGTACAGAATAGGTTTCAAGGTAAGACCGCCTGTGAGAAGTTTATTTCTCTCACGCATTCCAGTGAACGCAGTAAAGGCTCAGGCTTTCCTGAAGTGTGTTTCAGACCTGAAGTTATCCGGGGTTATTGTGCCAGTTCCATATCTGGAACGGGGTCTGGGGTTTTATTCAAATATGTTCATTGTTCCAAAGAAAGAGAATTCTTTCAGACCAGTTCTGGATCTAAAAATTTTGAATAGTTATGTAAGAATACCAACATTCAAAATGGTGACTATAAGGACTATTCTGCCTTTTGTTCAGCAAGGGCATTATATGTCCACAATAGACTTACAGGATGCTTATCTTCATATTCCGATTCATCCAGATCATTATCAGTTCCTGAGATTCTCTTTTCTAGACAAGCATTACCAATGTTTTGCTCTTCCTTTTGGGCTAGCAACAGCTCCAAGGATTTTTTCAAAGGTTCTCGGTGCCCTACTCTCTGTAATCAGAGAGCGGGGTATTGCGGTGTTTCCTTATTTGGACGATATCTTGGTACTTGCTCAGTCTTTACATTCTGCAGAATCTCACACAAATCGACTAGTGTTGTTTTTTCAAAGACATGGTTGGAGTATCAATTTACCAAAAAGTTCCTTGATTCCTCAGACAAAGGTAACCTTTTTAGGATTCCAAATTGATTCAGTATCCATGACTTTGTCTCTAACAGACAAAAGACGTCTGAAATTGGTTTCAGCTTGTCGGAACCTTCAGTCTCAGTCATTCCCTTCAGTAGCTATGTGCATGGAGGTTTTAGGTCTCATGACTGCAGCATCGGACGCGATCCCCTTTGCTCGTTTTCACACGAGACCTCTTCAGCTTTGTATGCTGAACCAATGGTGCAGGGATTATACAAAGATATCACAATTAATATCCTTAAATCCCAATATTCGACTATCTCTGACTTGGTGGTTAGATCACCACCGTTTGGTCCAGGGGGCCTCTTTTGTTCGTCCAACCTGGACTGTGATTTCAACAGATGCAAGTCTTTCAGGTTGGGGAGTTGTCTGGGGATCTCTGACAGCGCAGGGGCTTTGGAAATCTCAAGAGGCGAGATTACCAATCAATATTTTGGAACTCTGTGCGATTCTCAGAGCTCTTCAGTTTTGGCCTCTTCTGAAGAGAGAACCGTTTATTTGTTTTCAGACAGACAATGTCACAACAGTGGCGTATGTCAATCATCAAGGTGGGACTTACAGTCCTCAAGCTATGAAAGAAGTATCTCGGATACTTGCATGGGCGGAATCCAGCTCTTGTCTAATCTCTGCGGTCCATATCCCAGGTATAGACAATTGGGAAGCGGATTATCTCAGTCTCCAGACTTTACATCCGGAAATAGATCTGATGGCTTCTCATCTAAACAGGAAACTTCCCAGGTATCTGTCCAGGTCCAGGGATCCTCAGGCGGAAGCAGTGGATGCATTGTCACTTCCTTGGAATTATCAACCTTCTTATATCTTTCCGCATCTAGTTCTTCTTCCAAGAGTGATTTCCAAAATCGTAATGGAACGTTCATTTGTACTGTTGGTGGCTCCAGCATGGCCACACAGGTTTTGGTATGCTGATCTTGTTCGGATGTCCAGTTGCCAACCTTGGCCACTTCCGTTAAGGCCAGACCTTCTATCTCAAGGCCCATTTTTCCATCAGGATCTCAAATCATTAAATTTGAAGGTATGGAGATTGAACGTTTAGTGCTTAGTCATAGAGGTTTCTCTGACTCAGTGATTAATACTATGTTGCAGGCTCACAAATCTGTGTCTAGAAATATTTATTACCGAGTTTGGAAGACTTTTACATTTCATGGTGTAATTCTCATACATTCTCTTGGCATTCTTTTAGAATTCCTAGAATTTTACAGTTTCCTCAGGATGGTTTGGATAAGGGTTTGTCTGCAAGTTCCTTTGAAAGGACAAATCTCTGCTCTTTCTGTTCTGTTTCACAGAAAAATTGCTAATCTTCCTGACATTCATTGTTTTGTACAGGCTTTGGTTCGTATCAAGCCAATTTCTCCTCCTTGGAGTCTTAATTTGGTTTTGAGGGCTTTACAGGCTCCTCCGTTTGAGCCTATGCATTCTCTGGACATTAAATTACTTTCTTGGAAAGTATTGTTTCTTTTGGCCATCTCTTCTGCTAGAAGAGTTTCTGAATTATCTGCTCTTTCTTGTGAGTCTCCTTTTCTGATTTTTCATCAGGATAAGGCGGTTTTGCGGACTTCATTTAAATTTTTACCTAAAGTTGTGAATTCCAACAACATTAGTAGAGAAATTGTTGTCCCTTTTTTGTGTCCTAATCCTAAGAATTCTTTGGAAAGATCTTTGCATTCTTTGGACGTGGTTAGAGCTTTGAAATATTATGTTGAAGCTACTGAAGATTTCAGAAAGACTTCTAGTCTATTTGTTATCTTTACTGGTTCTAGGAAAGGTTCAGAAGGCTTCTGCCATTTCTTTGGCGTCTTGGTTAAAGCTTTTGATTCATCATGCTTATTTGGAGTCGGGTAAATCCCTGCCTCAGAGGATTACGGCTCATTCTACTAGGTCAGTTTCTACTTCCTGGGCTTTTAAGAATGAAGCTTCTGTTGATCAGATTTGCAAAGCAGCAACTTGGTCTTCTTTGCATACTTTTACTAAATTCTACCATTTTGATGTTTTCTCTTCTTCAGAAGCAGTTTTTGGTAGAAAAGTTCTTCAGGCAGCTGTTTCAGTTTGATTCTTCTGCTTATAATGTCAGTTTTTTTCTTTATAAAGATTAAAACTTTTTGATTTGGGTTGTGGATTCTTTTTTCAGCGGAATTGGCTGTCTTTATTTTTATCCCTCCCTCTCTAGTGACTCTTGCGTGGAGTTCCACATCTTGGGTATTTGCTATCCCATACGTCACTAGCTCATGGACTCTTGCCAATTACATGAAAGAAAACATAATTTATGTAAGAACTTACCTGATAAATTAATTTCTTTCATATTGGCAAGAGTCCATGAGGCCCACCCTTTTTGTGGTGGTTATGATTTTTTGTATAAAGCACAATTATTCCAATTCCTTGTTGATGCTTTCGCTCCTTTCTTATCACCCCACTTCTTGGCTATTCGTTAAACTGAATTGTGGGTGTGGTGGGGGATGTATTTATAGGCATTTTGAGGTTTGGGAAACTTTGCCCCTCCTGGTAGGAATGTATATCCCATACGTCACTAGCTCATGGACTCTTGCCAATATGAAAGAAATGAATTTATCAGGTAAGTTCTTACATAAATTATGTTTTTCTAATTTACAAAATCTGGTAAAAATAAGCATGCTTAATTACTTACTGAGATGTGTGGAACTGCTTTTAATTGAACAAATTACTGATATTTTTATTCTGCTCAGGGCTGCTGAGGACCACATTATAACACCTAGGAGGGTTGGTTGTGGCCCTCGGGCTTTAGTTTGGACTGCCCTGTTCTGCTGATTATTACATGTTTTCTGTAGAGTACTCAGTAAAGTTTGTCTATTGGTAGTTATTCATAACCTGGGAATAAGGCTATTGTTAAGTATATTTAACTATAAAACTGAAGCTGATTACTTCTTTTGTGTGAGTGTAGGTTGTTGTCAGACAAATCTTAAAGTGAAGGTAAAGTTAACCTCATCTATTTCTATAATATCATTAAATGTTTAAAAATAATATGACTTTCATTCATCATATTTGATATAAATCGTTATATTTAAATGTATTACCTTTATAATTTGATTTCTATTCGTTCCCAAGTACAACCTGTAAAAAATATATTTTTTTTCCTTTCAATCACGTGTTATTTTTAACCAACTGATTTTTCGGCCATTAGGCGGCCATCAACCGACGTCATCCACCCCTTTACTCGTCACCGCATATGCTAATGACTTTTTAATAGGTTTCTCAACCCTGCGCGCACCCATTTCGCGCATGCGGGCTTCCTACTACCAGGTGGATATCCCCACAGACTACGTCATCACTCTTTACAAACGCCTTCTATAACCTGTTTACACGCGCCTTCTATAACCTGCTCAAGTTGTCGATGTGCCTTGTTACCTGTCTGTACGATCAGAGACAGGAGCTGCATTTATTGATATCGTTGAAACTTTCTTAAAAACATTGACCTGTCAACTCGGTTTGCCCAATTGTAATATAGATTCTATAGTAGATTGGGCAAACAAAGCTAATAGATCGATGTTTTTAAGAAACGTTTCAATACGTTGCAATAAATGCAGCTCCTGTCTCTGATCGTTCAGACATGTAACAAGGCACATCGACAACTTGAGCAGGTTATAGAAGGCGTGTGTAAAGAGAGATGACGTAGTCTGTGGGGATATCCACCTGGTATGCACATTGTCAAGTAATAGGATGGGACCATCGGCGATTAGCGCATGCGCAATTGAATTTGGGGTTGTGCACGCGCATTTGGGAGCGGGTGGGACCGCTGAATGCCTAAGGAGGAAGTAGGGCTTGGGAGGAGTCGGGCGATAAACGGTAGGGAATAGGAAATTACTTTTTTAACACAAATATTTGAAAAATAAAAATAAATTCCTTAGCGACTATTATAAGGTGATAGGGAGAAATGGTATATTTGATTCAGTAAACGATAACTTTACCTTCACTTTGTGTGGCGCAAAAATATTGTCTACTGGGCCAAACTAGAAAAGGGATTAAATGTTAACACAGTGCTGCCTAAAACTACCTATTGAAAAAGGAGGTACCCCAATACCCCCTGATTCAATACAATTAATTTAAAATAAAAACAAGGGGGACAGTAGAGAAAAAAGGCGCACTGTTGACAATAGAACCCAAAAATATGAATATTAATTCAGTTCCCGAAATTCAGAAACTAGATGGATAAATTTAACCTTAATTGGCTATCCAGTATAAAAATAATAATAATAGGGGGCCAAATTAGTCGTATTTAGCTGTAAAATATATCTAAATGCAGTAGTAATATTTAACTATATAATTAATATAGATAGTATCCAAAAAATAATAAAAATGTGAGTGAGGCATTCAGTGGTGCGTTTAACAATATTAAAATACAGTAATACCTGTCCAGTATATATAATAAAATGACATCACATATACAATGATAAAACTTAAATACAGATCGTGAGTGATACATTAGGTGAAATAATAAAATCCACACAGTGTAAAGGAAAGAGTACTTGTGCCAATAGTCCCCTGTGCCCGGAGATTTAAAGATCCCCCTGAGGGGTTTTTACTTACACTCCTCAACCTCAATCAAAATGAGGGAAGTGTCGCACAGTGCAGGTAAAAACCTTCTCTGGCTCCCAGGGATTTGGATGATTGCTGCTTGATCCTCCTGCGGTCTTTTTCTCAAATGGCCTTGAGTCTTAAATTAAATGCAAGTCCACCTACAGTAACCTGTCTGAAAACACTGAAGGGGGCGTGCTTAAAGGGACATGATACCCAAATGTTGAAGCACATGAAAGTGATGCGGCATAGCTGTAAAAAGCTGACTAGAAAATATCACCTGACCATCTCTATGTAAAAAAGGGAAGACATTTCAACTCAAATTTCCTAAGTATTCACTCCCCACTGTAAAGAGACTTTAAGCAGCTAATCAGGTTACTTGTCCCAGGACAAGCCAGGGAGTGTGCATCTGTCATGTGCAGGCACAGTCATGTTATTTTCCTATTCAGTTTAAGTAAGTTCTATAAAATCTCATAAGATTCTAGCGAAATCTGATAAGATCACAGCAAATGCAAAGCATTACCTCAGCACTGCTGATTTGCTGTTTTTGTTTTGTTTGTTTTAACTTGCAGCTGGGCAGCAGCTGAAGTATAACTGTTTACAGCACTTACTCTGGTGAGCTGAAGAAATTTTGAGATAAAAAAAAAAATCTTCCTTTTTTTACATAGAGATGCTCAGGTGATTTTTGCAGCTTTTTTATGTTATGCTGCATCACTTTCAAGTGATTTAGCATATGAGTATTGTGTCTCTCTTTAATTTTGGCTTTACTGTCCCTTTAAATACAATTGTATTATGCAGCCTCAAAATTTGCATAATGTGCAAATAGCTGCATGTAACTGACTTTATTTCACCTTAGTACAATATGGGTTCTGAGGTATTGCCTTTTCCACACGTTGTTGAGCTGTGGCCTAATTAACATAGCTGCCAACCTCAAAGATATTCTCTGTGATTTAGAAATGGTTTAATTGAAGCCTCATGCTAAAATCAGTGCTACTCTGCAAGCCAGATGTTAGCTCTGTTCTGCAGCTTTATGCTCTTATTTTATCATTGGGATTATGTAAAAATGCTGACCGTGTTACTGCACCATTGGTACAAAGTTAGTGGTATTCAATAAGTATTGGTCTCTTACAAGATTAAAACCAAATACCTTTACAGTCTCAGGTCTTGAATTCTAGATTATTTTCATTACTAGTAAAAATCAACCTAACATCATTTCCTTACTGTGCTATCTACTCACAGGTCCACAGTGACTTTACAGCAGCTGCTACCAGAGGTGCTATGGCTGTTATTGATGGCAATGTCATGGCTATCAACCCCAGTGAGGAAACAAAAATGCAAATGTTTATCTGGAACAACATTTTCTTTAGTTTGGGTTTTGATGTCCGGGATCACTATAAGGATTTTGGTGGGGACAGTGCTGCCTATGTTTCCCCTACAAATGATCTAAATGGGGTAAGGACATACAATGCTGTTGATGTAGAAGGGCTTTACACCTTGGGTACAGTGGTGGTAGATTACCGTGGTTACAGAGTTACTGCACAATCCATCATTCCTGGAATTTTGGAGCGAGAACAAGAACAGAGCGTAATTTATGGATCCATAGATTTTGGCAAGACAGTGGTTTCCCACCCAAAATATTTGGAGCTTTTGGAGAAGACAAGTCGTTCCCTTAAGATCCAGAAACACAAAGTCCTAAATGATAAGGATGAGGAAGTGGAGCTGTGCTCCTCAGTTGAGTGCAAAGGCATAATTGGCAACGATGGACGTCACTACATTCTAGATCTGCTACGCACCTTCCCTCCTGATCTCAATTTTCTCCCTGTGGAAAATGAGGAGTTGCCGGAGGAGTGTAAGAAAATGGGATTTCCTAAAGAGCACAGACATAGACTGTGCTGCCTTCGCCAAGAACTTGTGGATGCTTTTGTAGAGCACAGGTAAAGATTTACATTATTTTTACAGTTCTTGATAAGTTAACTTAAAAACAGTAGGAGAATACAGAAACATCTTTGTAGAGCATGGTAATATATAAGCTGATAATGTCTGGCCCACAAATCAACACAGATATACTCATATGTACAGGGATAGAAAAATATCACTATAGTGCAAAGGTCAGGAGGACAGTGTAATGCTTTGCATTATTTAAGCTTTTCTTTCATTTATAAATGTTAAGTTATTCAAAGCACAAATAAATGGTATAATTTGACATAAATTTGCTTAGTGATTATTTGCATCAAACATTTAAAAAAATTTAATGTTAGCTACTTTTATCCTAATATTCGCTTAACTTTTTTGCTAGGTGGTCAGTGAAATCAGCCGATAGTGTGCCCATTAAATAGATCCCGGGGAGAACACTGTATTTTCCATCTGATAGAACTTCTTGCATCAGATAGAACTTGCAATTTTAGACAACGTTCCCATTTACTTCTATTTTCTTATTTGCTTTAGTTTCTTATTATGCTTTATTGAAAAGAATACCTAGGTAGGTTCAGGAGCAGCAAAGCACTACTCGCTGTTGATTGGTGGCTTCACATATATGCCTCTTGTCATTGGCTTACCTTATGTGTTCAGCTAACTCCCAGTAGTGCGTTGCTGCTCCTTCAACAAAGGATACCAAAAGTAAAAAGCAAATTTGATGATATAAATAAATTGTAAAGTTTGTTTAAAATTGGATAATCTATCTGAATCATGAAAGAAAAAAATAGATTTCACATCCCTTTAATTAGTGCCGCAACAGAAATATTGTCTTTCTGGCCTTTTACTTAGCTTAAACAACCTTCAGCTTTTATTGTTTTCCAGTATCTATCTCCTACAAACTTAACATATTGTAGTTGTCATCAAATGAACCCAATTGTGCAACGCTACTTCTTAGATACCTCTTATTCATGAAGTTAGCTGCCATGCAGCTGATGCAGCAGAAAAACTCCATACGGGAGAATTTAAATGCTTTGGGAAATGGGGATTCAGCTTCCTCATCTGATGCCAATACCAAAACTGAGGATACGGAGCACATAGATGGCGAAGCACGGATTAAAGAGCTGGAAGAGAGCATGGAATCTCATAATGAAGCAGGTAAGCAACTTTTCTCTAACTCATTGGATTAGGTTTTTTTTTATTGTTTTTTTTTTCTAGCAGATTTATTAACGTTTTTGGTCAGACTTTCTAAACGTGAGTTGTTTTGTATATGTTCTTTGTTTTTAAATTTGTAAATAAAATGCAGGTTTTGTATGTGCATTAACATTACTAACGGCTAATGTACTATACATGATGTTACATTGGAAACAAAGTTGTGTGCTTGTTGTTATAAGCAGAAACTCAGTTGTGAGCAGGCATTAGCAAGATGTTAATAAATGGAAGCTAGACTGGAACAAGCAAACACGACATATTAGCAATAGTGTCAACCAGGTTCTGCCAGCATCGTTATGGAGTACAATAAGTCTGGTTGGTACCAGCATCCTCTGACTAAAAGGGACATGAAATCCAACAATCTGTACTATAATCGCGTTTGTAACGCATCCATCTGTGTCGTTAGTTGCGCACGCAACCTCAAAGGAATGTTGGCTGCGCGAGGCAGAGAAGCTGTATCCTGGTGGATTATGAAAATTTTGACATTAGCCAATAGGATGAGAGCTACTGAAATCTTATTGGCTGATTTGAACGGCCAATAGGATTTCAGTAGCTCTAATCCTATTGGTTGATTTCAAAATTACAGCCAATAGGAATGCAAGGTACCCCAAATTGATTGCAGTACCTTGCATTCAATCTTCAGTGTAAGACGGACATTGGATGAAGAGGAGCCTCTATGCCGCTGAGGAACGCCACCACCAATGAGGATCCACGCATCGGGGAAGACAGCTCCGCGCCACCTTCGTTCCGGATGTAGATTGAAGATGATGGAGCCGCCTGGAAGAAGACCTCCGCCGGACTTCAGGAACGATGAGTACCTATTTGGGGCTTAGTCTTAGGCTTTTTTTTTTAATTTTTGGGGTAGCTTTATTTTTTTTTATTAAGGTTTTTTTGGACTGGAAAAGAGTAGATTGCCCCTTTTTAAGGGCAGTAAAAGAGCTGAATGCCATTTTTGGAATCCACCTGGATGCAGCGTAGGCAAACCCGAAGCCTTAAAAAAAAAAAAAAACACGCAAAGCCCACAAGAAAGAAATAAAAAACACGTAACCCACCCCACGAAGTATAACAAAAAAGAACCTAACCTCCCGCACAAAGTATTTATAAACACTGAAACCGCAAACCCCCACATTGCAAAATAATAAAGTAATTAACCCCTAATCCACAAATAAAATAATTAAATTATTAACCCCTTAACCACCAACCCCCCCACCTCAATAAACCTAATTAACCTATTTACCCCTAAACCGACAAACCCCCACATCGCAATAAACCTAACTAACCTATTAACTCCTAAACCACCAACCCCCCACAACGCACAACTAATTTAATTACTAAGCCCCCTAACATAACACCCCCTAAATTAACCCCTATACTAAGATACACTTAAATAAAACCTAACCTTAAATTATAAAAAAAATCTAAAATTGCAAAAAATAAAAAAACTCTAAAATTACAGAAAGAAAAATAAACACAATTATCAAAAATAAAAAAATATTAAACCTATAAACCTAATCCCTATGAAAATAAAAAAACAATATAAAATAAAAACACTCCCTAAACTAAAAAAAGGGTCTTTTGTAGGGGCATTGCCCTAAGTTAAACAGCTCTTTCTTTCATGTAATTGGCAAGAGTCCATGAGCTAGTGACATATGGGATATACAATCCTACCAGGAGGGGCAAAGTTTCCCAAACCTCAAAATGCCTATAAATACACCCCTCACCACACCCACAATTCAGTTTTACAAACTTTCCCTCCTATGGAGGTGGTGAAGTAAGTTTGTGCTAAGATTTCTACGTTGATATGCGCTTTTCAGCATTTTGAAGCCTGATTCCTCTGAGTACAGTGAATGTCAGAGGGATGTGAAGGGAGTATCACCTATTAAATGCAATGTTTTTCCTCACGGGAGATCTATTTCATAGGTTCTCTGTTATCGGTCGTAGAGATTCATCTCCTACCTCCCTTTTCAGATCAACGATATACTCTCATATTCCATTACCTCTACTGATAACCGTTTCAATACTGGTTTGGCTATCTGCTATATGTGAATGGGTGTCTTTTGGGTGTCTCAGCTATGGTTTGGCACTTTATGTATTTATATAAAGTTCAAAATATATGTATTGTACTTATATTTGTCATGATTCAGGTTTTCAGTATATTTCCTTTTGCAGACTGTCAGTTTCATATCTTGGAAATGTTTTTTCTTCTGTTATGTGTGATCAGTCCACGGGTCATCATTACTTCTGGGATATTATCTGCTCCCCTACAGGAAGTGCAAGAGGATTCACCCAGCAGAGTTGCTACATAGCTCCTCCCCTCTACGTCACCCCCAGTCATTCTCTTGCACCCAAAGACTAGATAGGAGGTGTGAGAGGACTATGGTGATTATACTTAGTTTTTATAACTTCAATCAAAAGTTTGTTATTTTACAATAGCACCGGAGCGTGTTATTACTTCTCTGGCAGAGTTTGAAGAAGAATCTACCAGAGTTTTTCTTATGATTTTAACCGGAGTAGTTAAGATCATATTGCTGTTTCTCGGCCATCTGAGGGAGGTAAAAGCTTCAGATCAGGGGACAGCGGGCAGTTGAATCTGCATTGAGGTATGTAGCAGTTTTTATTTTCTGAATGGAATTGATGAGAAAATCCTGCCATACCGTTATAATGACATGTATGTATACTCTACACTTCAGTATTCTGGGGATGGTATTTCACCGGAATTACTCTGTAAAAGTACATTAAACCTTTAATAGGTATTTAATTCATGTTAAACGTTTTTGCTGGAATGTAGAATCGTTTGCATTTCTGAGGTACTGAGTGAATAAATATTTGGGCATTATTTTTTCCACTTGGCAGTTTGCTTGTTTTGATTATGACAGTTTCGTTTCTCTCTCACTGCTGTGTGTGAGGGGGAGGGGCCGTTTTTGGCGCTCTTTGCTACGCATCAACAATTTCCAGTCAGTTACTCTTGTATTTTCTGCATGATCCGGTTCATCTCTAACAGAACTCAGGGGTCTTCAAACTTCTTTGAAGGGAGGTAGATTCTCTCAGCAGAGCTGTGAGACTTATGTAGTGACTGTGTTTTAAAACGTTGCTCTGTGATTTTTATGTTTAAAATTTAATTAGTGTTACTTTACTAATGGGAACAAACCTTTGCTAACAAGTTGTGTTGTTTTTAAAGAGTGATGCTATAACTGTTTTTCAGTTCATTATTTCAACTGTCATTTAATCGTTTAGTGCTTCTTTGAGGCACAATACGTTTTTGTTAAATAAGATTGTAACCAAGTTGCATGTTTATTGCTAGTGTGTTAAACATGTCTGATTCAGAGGAAGATACCTGTGTCATTTGTTCCAATGCCAAGGTGGAGCCCAATAGAAATTTATGTACTAACTGTATTGATGCTACTTTAAATAAAAGCCAATCTGTACAAATTGAACAAATTTCACCAAATAGCGAGGGGAGAGTTATGCCGTCTAACTCGCCTCACGTGTCAGTACCTGCGTCTCCCGCCCGGGAGGTGCGTGATATAATGGCGCCTAATACATCTGGGCAGCCATTACAGATAACATTACAAGATATGGCTACTGTTATGACTGAAGTTTTGGCTAAGTTACCAGAACTAAGAGGCAAGCGTGATCACTCTGGGGTGAGAACAGAGTGCGCTGATAATTCTAGGGCCATGTCTGATACTGCGTCACAGCTTGCAGAGCATGAGGACGGAGAGCTTCATTCTGTAGGTGACGGTTCTGATCCAAGCAGATTGGATTCAGATATTTCAAATTTTAAATTTAAATTGGAAAACCTCCGTGTATTACTAGGGGAGGTCTTAGCGGCTCTTAACGATTGTAACACTGTTGCAATACCAGAGAAAATGTGTAGGTTGGATAAATACTTTGCGGTACCGGCGAGTACTGACGTTTTTCCTATACCTAAGAGATTAACTGAAATTGTTACTAAGGAGTGGGATAGACCCGGTGTGCCGTTCTCACCCCCTCCAATATTTAGAAAGATGTTTCCAATAGACGCCACCACACGGGACTTATGGCAAACGGTCCCTAAGGTGGAGGGAGCAGTTTCTACTTTAGCTAAGCGCACCACTATCCCGGTGGAGGATAGCTGTGCTTTTTCAGATCCTATGGATAAAAAATTAGAGGGTTACCTTAAGAAAATGTTTGTTCAACAAGGTTTTATATTGCAACCCCTTGCATGCATCGCGCCGATTACGGCTGCGGCAGCATTTTGGATTGAGTCTCTGGAAGAGAACCTTAGTTCCGCTACGCTGGACGACATTACGGACAGGCTTAGAGTCCTTAAACTAGCTAATTCATTCATTTCGGAGGCCGTAGTACATTTAACCAAACTTACGGCTAAGAATTCAGGATTCGCCATTCAGGCACGTAGGGCGCTGTGGCTAAAATCCTGGTCGGCTGATGTAACTTCTAAGTCCAAATTACTTAATATACCTTTCAAGGGGCAAACTTTATTTGGGCCCGGTTTGAAAGAAATTATCGCTGACATTACAGGAGGTAAGGGCCACGCTCTACCTCAAGACAAAGCCAAAGCTAAGGCTAGACAGTCTAATTTTCGTCCCTTTCGGAATTTCAAAGCAGGTGCAGCATCAACTTCCACTGCACCAAAACAGGAAGGAGCTGTTGCTCGTTACAGACAAGGCTGGAAACCTAACCAGTCCTGGAATAAGGGCAAGCAGGCCAGAAAACCTGCTGCTGCCCCTAAGACAGCATGAACCGAGGGCCCCCGATCCGGAACCGGATCTAGTGGGGGGCAGACTCTCTCTCTTCGCCCAGGCTTGGGCAAGAGATGTCCAGGATCCCTGGGCGCTAGAGATCATATCTCAGGGATACCTTCTAGACTTCAAATTATCTCCCCCAAGAGGGAGATTTCATCTGTCAAGGTTGTCAACAAACCAAATAAAGAAAGACGCGTTTCTACGCTGTGTACAAGATCTATTATTAATGGGAGTGATCCATCCGGTTCCGCGGTCGGAACAAGGACAAGGGTTTTACTCAAACCTGTTTGTGGTTCCCAAAAAAGAGGGAACTTTCAGGCCAATCTTGGATTTAAAGATCCTAAACAAATTCCTAAGAGTTCCATCGTTCAAAATGGAAACTATTCGGACAATCTTACCCATGATCCAAAAGGGTCAGTACATGACCACAGTGGATTTAAAGGATGCTTACCTTCACATACCGATTCACAAGGATCATTACCGGTATCTAAGGTTTGCCTTCTTAGACAGGCATTACCAGTTTGTAGCCCTTCCATTCGGATTGGCTACGGCTCCAAGAATCTTCACAAAGGTTCTGGGTGCTCTTCTAGCGGTTCTGAGACCGCGAGGAATTTCGGTAGCTCCGTACCTAGACGACATTCTGATACAAGCTTCAAGCTTTCAAACTGCCAAGTCTCATACAGAGTTAGTTCTGGCATTTCTAAGGTCGCATGGATGGAAAGTGAACGAACAGAAGAGTTCTCTCTTGCCTCTCACAAGAGTTCCATTCTTGGGGACTCTTATAGATTCTGTAGAAATGAAGATTTATCTGACAGAAGACAGATTAACAAAGCTTCTAAATACATGCCGTGTCCTTCATTCCATTCAACTCCCGTCAGTAGCTCAATGCATGGAGGTGATCGGCTTAATGGTAGCAGCAATGGACATAGTACCCTTTGCACGCCTACATCTCAGACCGCTGCAATTGTGCATGCTGAGTCAGTGGAATGGGGATTACTCAGATTTGTCCCCCACTCTGAATCTGGATCAAGAGACCAGAAACTCTCTTCTATGGTGGCTTTCTCGGCCACATCTGTCCAGGGGGATGCCGTTCAGCAGGCCGGACTGGACAATTGTAACAACAGACGCCAGCCTTCTAGGTTGGGGCGCTGTCTGGAATTCTCTGAAGGCTCAGGGACAATGGAGTCAGGAGGAAAGTCTCCTGCCAATAAACATTCTGGAATTGAGAGCAGTTCTCAATGCCCTTCTAGCTTGGCCCCAGTTAAAGACTCGGGGGTTCATCAGGTTTCAGTCGGACAACATCACGACTGTAGCTTACATCAACCATCAGGGAGGGACAAGAAGCTCCCTAGCAATGATGGAAGTATCAAAGATAATTCGCTGGGCAGAGTCTCACTCTTGCCACCTGTCAGCAATCCACATCCCGGGAGTGGAGAACTGGGAGGCGGATTTCTTGAGTCGCCAGACTCTTCATCCGGGGGAGTGGGAACTTCATCCGGAGGTCTTTGCCCAAATACTTCGACGTTGGGGCAAACCAGAGATAGATCTCATGGCGTCTCGCCAGAACGCCAAACTTCCTCGCTACGGATCCAGATCCAGGGATCCGGGAGCGGTTCTGATAGATGCTTTGACAACACCTTGGAACTTCAGGATGGCTTATGTGTTTCCACCCTTCCCGCTGCTTCCTCGATTGATTGCCAAAATCAAACAGGAGAGAGCATCAGTGATTCTAATAGCGCCTGCATGGCCGCGCAGGACTTGGTATGCAGATCTAGTGGACATGTCATCCTGTCCGCCTTGGTCTCTACCTCTAAGACAGGACCTTCTGATTCAGGGTCCATTCAAACATAAAAGTCTAACTTCTCTGAAGCTGACTGCTTGGAAATTGAACGCTTGATTTTATCAAAACGTGGTTTTTCTGAGTCGGTTATTGATACCCTGATACAGGCTAGGAAGCCTGTTACCAGAAAGATTTACCATAAAATATGGCGTAAATACCTATACTGGTGTGAATCCAAAGATTACTCCTGGAGTAAGGTTAGGATTCCTAGGATATTGTCTTTTCTACAAGAAGGTTTAGAAAAGGGTTTATCGGCTAGCTCATTAAAGGGACAGATCTCAGCTCTGTCCATCTTGTTACACAGGCGTCTGTCAGAAAATTCAGACATCCAGGCCTTTTGTCAGGCTTTAGCTAGGATCAAGCCTGTGTTTAAAACTGTTGCTCCGCCATGGAGTTTAAACTTAGTTCTTAACGTTTTACAGGGTGTTCCGTTTGAACCCCTTCATTCCATTGATATAAAATTGTTATCTTGGAAAGTTCTATTTTTAATGGCTATTTCCTCGGCTCGAAGAGTCTCTGAGTTATCAGCCCTACATTGTGATTCTCCTTATCTGATCTTTCACTCAGACAAGGTAGTTCTGCGTACTAAACCTGGGTTCTTACCTAAGGTTGTCTCTAACAGGAACATCAATCAAGAGATTGTTGTTCCATCTTTGTGTCCAAATCCTTCTTCAAAGAAGGAACGTCTTCTACACAATCTGGATGTAGTTCGTGCCCTCAAGTTCTACTTGCAGGCAACTAAAGATTTTCGCCAAACTTCTTCCCTGTTTGTCGTTTATTCTAGACAGAGGAGAGGTCAAAAAGCTTCTGCTACCTCTCTCTCTTTTTGGCTTCGTAGCATAATACGTTTAGCCTATGAGACTGCTGGACAGCAGCCTCCTGAAAGAATTACAGCTCATTCCACTAGAGCTGTGGCTTCCACTTGGGCCTTTAAGAATGAGGCCTCTGTTGAACAGATTTGCAAGGCTGCAACTTGGTCTTCGCTTCATACTTTTTCCAAATTTTACAAATTTGACACTTTTGCTTCTTCGGAGGCTATTTTTGGGAGAAAGGTTCTTCAGGCAGTGGTTCCTTCTGTATAATGAGCCTGCCTATCCCTCCCGTCATCCGTGTACTTTTGCTTTGGTATTGGTATCCCAGAAGTAATGATGACCCGTGGACTGATCACACATAACAGAAGAAAACATAATTTATGCTTACCTGATAAATTCCTTTCTTCTGTTGTGTGATCAGTCCACGGCCCGCCCTGTTTTGTAAGGCAGGTACATATTTTTTAAATTATAATTCAGTCACCACTACACCCTTGGCTTATCCTTTCTCGTTGGTCTTTGGTCGAATGACTGGAGGTGACGTAGAGGGGAGGAGCTATGTAGCAACTCTGCTGGGTGAATCCTCTTGCACTTCCTGTAGGGGAGCAGATAATATCCCAGAAGTAATGATGACCCGTGGACTGATCACACAACAGAAGAAAGGAATTTATCAGGTAAGCATAAATTATGTTTTTTAGGAAAAATGTAATTCTTACCCGGGGTATAGTCTCTTTTTCAAATTGACTGTCTTTTAAATTTGCGGGCAGAATTAGGCTCGCGAGGGTGCAAAATGCCAAAGTTTATTGCGTCATTCTTGGCACGAGATTTTTTTGGCGCGAAGTTACGTTCGTTGACACAAATTTGTCATTTCCGCCGTCTTAGTCGACGCCAAGTCCTTCACAAGGTTGCGTCATCTGTGACGCAAGTGTGTCATTTCCGGACGTTTTTGGGGCTTAAAAAATATTTTTATGTTTGTTTCATTATTTAAGACCCCATTCCTATATGCCTCTTGCCTTTTTTTCTCTATCAGAGGGCTATGCTGTTTGCATTTATTCCCATTCCTGAAACTGCCATATAAGGAAATTGATAATTTTGCTTTATAGGTTGTTTTTTTTCTCTTACGTTTGCAAGATGTCTCAATCTGATCCTGTCTCAGAAATCACTGTTGGAACCCTGCTGCCTGATAACAGTTCTACCAAAGCTAAGTGCATTTGTTGTAAACTTGTGGAGGTTATATCTCATGGACTCTTGCCAATTACATGAAAGAAAACATAATTTATGTAAGAACTAACCTGATAAATTAATTTCTTTCATATTGGCAAGAGTCCATGAGGCCCACCCCTTTTTTATGGGGATTATGATTTTTTTTTGTATAAAGCACAATTATTTCCAAATAACTTTGTTGATGCTTTTTACTCCTTTCTTTATCACCCCACTACTTGGCTATTCGTTAAACTGAATTGTGGGTGTGGTGAGGGGTGTATTTATAGGCATTTTGAGGTTTGGGAAACTTTTCCCCTCCTGGTAGGATTGTATATCCCATACGTCACTAGCTCATGGACTCTTGCCAATATGAAAGAAATTAATTTATCAGGAAAATGACTAAATCACCCCTAACAGTAAAAACCCCCCACCCACCAAGCCCCCCAAAATATAAAAAAAACTAACACTAAAAAAAACTAAATTACCCATTGCCCCTAAAGGGGCATTTGTATGGGCATT
>NW_026511058.1:0-21564 GCF_027579735.1 Bombina bombina | reverse complement strand
TTAATAAAAACTTTTAATAACAAATACCTCAGAGAAAAAACCTCCCTCCGCACCTCAGTATACCGAGGTCCCCTTACCACTACTTGAAGCGGATCAACCCTGCAACGTATTTACTTGCGCTCCTAAAGCGCTCACTACACAGGAAGAAATCCACACAGAGCAGAAAAGCGCAGGTCCGATGACTTCAGACAGCGCGAACACACTCCCGTGGTCTGGACAAGGAGGTGGGCGTGGTTAAAAAAAACGCCCACAATCTGAAGAAAAACTGCTAAACTAACCAAAAACAGTGCAGCCTAAAAAAACACATAAAAAAAATAGCCTTCAGACTCTTAAGTCTCACATGTCTCTCCTCAGCCTGTGCCTGCAAACATGTCATAGTAACAACACCCATCCCATGAGTAAATTATCCGTCCCTTACATTATATTAAACAGGAATTCTGAAGTGCCCCTCTCCCATAGGAAAGATAACAGCACTTACCTGCTATGCTGTCTGACATGACAACAGCTCCTAATATAAGAGGACACATTCTCCTCACAGTGACTAGGATAACATTGATAGCCAAGTAACTAACTTAGATATCTAAAGTCAGGGCAGCTAAGGTAGAGAAACGGAGCAAGCACCACTTTGCAAGTTCTCCAAAGCTTTAACACCACCACAGCTCGACTGCAAAGACTAACGTGGGCTAGGTTATACCCTGTAGCTTGATTGAAGACTCAGTTTTCTTTAAAAATATAATTTTAATTACACTCTAAAAATTCACCTCCTCCATGCACATAGAGGCAAAGAGAATGACTGGGGGTTATGGGTAGGGAAGTGATACTTAAAGTGAAAGTAAATTTTCAACAACAGAATTAATGCCATGGATTCCTCTTATAATAATCAATGCAGTCACTAAGTTTTTTTTTTTGCATTACTTTTAATTTTTATTATTTATTCTATCATACCGTCTCGTATGTTCCTCCTCCCCCATGCTCATTTCCTGGTTTTGTTATTTTACAAGTAAGAGCAGTCCCACCCGCTTTTAAGTGTTCATTCATGCGCGCTCCTGTGAAGCAACATGTATTGCTTTGTGCCGATGCAGCAAAGTCAATCACCGTTTCCCTGTTTCTGGACAATGCGCATGCGTGTCTCATGAATGCGATTCTATACAGGGTGTAAATTCAATGAGACATGCATGCGTAGTTGAAGTTGGGGGTGTAAGTGAGACTTTTTAGACGCCACTGGGGGACCAATAAAAATTGTTAAGACAATATTCGTCATTTAAAAATAATGTTTTTTTAGCCAGGCAGAGGAACGGCAGTATATTGATGGAGATTGAAAGGTAGAATTATGAGATAATATCTAAGAAAATCATGAATTAAACTCTACATATTTTTGGATGCATTTTGCGTTGCGGCATAGAGGTGCTTGACAGTATACTTTCACTTTAACAGTTTTTACTGTGGTGCTCTTTTCCTCCTCCTGCTGGCGAGGAGTGGTATTCCCAACAGTAATTAGGATGAACCCGTGGACTCTTTAGAAGAAAGAAAATTAGATGGCTGAAGTAACTTGGAAAATCGTTTAAAACTGCATGCTCTTTCTGAATCATTCAAATTTTATTTTGGCTGTCCCTTTGTTACAGAAAGTGATATAAGTAAGTGAAACAGCTTTCAATCAGAATGTAATTACTCTCAATAACATTATGCATATGCAAGTATTCATGCAGATAACATACTTTTTTTGTGACAAATGTAGGTTAAGTACCAGCAATTAAAATTTATGCAAGCATGCATAACTAAAGTCACCAACATACCCTCTAACACAGGGGTGGGCAACTATCGGCCCTCCAGATGTTATGGACTATATCTCCCATAATGCTCTTTCAGCCATAATGCAGGCAAAGACATCACAGGAGATGTAGTCCAAAACATCAGGAGGGCTGGTAATTGCCCACCTCTGCGCCAACAGTTAATAGAAGCAACATACCTCCATAAGCAAAGGCCGCTGACCAATTGCAGCCATTCCCTGAAGAGCATTTACTTCTGCTACCAAAACTCGATGAAGAAGCTGGTAATCATAAAAAAAAAAAAAAAGAAAAAAGAAAAAAAAGTTTTTACCGTTTTTTAAAAAAAAGTATTGTCTGGAGAGATAAAATATTAGACTTCTTACCTTAACATTGCAGACTGTCTGGCCTCTACGGTTCTTGTGCTCACAATTAGCAATCACTTGTTCTATTTGACTGCGGTCAAAAAAGTCCAACTGTAAAGGCTCGGGAATTTCTTGAGTGAAATCTATAGAGTCCAGGATACTAAGAATTTTTCTACGAACTGCAGAATAGAATTCAATTAATACAAGCATGTAGATAATCAACGGAAATCAGTATTTATATTGTTAAACACTCATAATCACCAGTGGTTTCAAAGTGTAGGAATTTAAGCCTGCACAAATAAAAGCTACGTTTATAAAATATGAAAACGTTTGCAAAACATAATAGATTTTTTTTTTTATTTTCATCATAAAATTTAACATAAGGAAAGGCAAAAATAAAAGCCATGCATTTACCTTTTGAAGTTGTGTCAAAGTGAAGAAATCCGCTAATTGTTCTGCTTTCATCTTCCATTCCACTTTCCCCATCAGCTGTAGGAGCAATGAGATGGTTTATCCCTAAAAGTACTTAGGGTCTGATGAACAAAAAGTTGCTGGCATTGAGATAAATCTCTCAAAATCCTTAGGGCCTTTTATTGACCATTATATTGTAAGGCAAATCTGTCTTTCTAAAAATGAACTCACAGTACTAACAAGACTTGACAGATAATCTCGTCAGAGCAGAGAGATTTAAACAGCACTACATATTACAAGACAAATTTAAAAAATGACAAGGTTTAAAAATAGGCAAATGCATATTTTCTTAAACACTACAATATCTTATAAGTTGCTGTAGTGGAAATTGCTAGCCTAATATCATGTAACTCTCCAATAGCATTTAAAATGTTACTGAATCAAACCAAGATAAGAAGTCCTACTTTTAATTTTGCAGTTAGAAGAAAAGTCAGAGAATGAAAAATTGCTCCCAGAATCTTGAAGGTTATTTAGGAACTAAATAACTATTAAATAAACTGATAAACTTATAAATATCATGTTTTTAGTGAATACAATAAAAAGCAAATAATTAATTAAAACAGTGACCTGCATATGGTTTGATGGGCATGTCATCTAGAAGCAAGTGGAGCAGTCTCTGAGTGTGAGAACGCTGACGGTTCAGTGATGTAATACGAAGTTCTATGGAAGAAGTCTTCATCAACCAAGACATCTGATTCAGGGCAGAGATCTCATGATCTGAGGCCACAAGAAAAGAAATGCAGCAATGTTAAATCTGAAACATTTGTACAATCCTTGCAATTAAACTGTTCCCTTCAAGAAAGTATTAGACTACTACTTGATGCAATAAAATGACAAAAACTGGTAATTAATGAAAATGTTTTTTTTAAATTAAATTTCATTATGTATTGTCTGTATGCCTAAATCACCATTTATCATGTCGTTAACGACATTTATTTTTATTGTTGTACAGAAGCTTTGGCAAGGCCCTGTAGCAATTGATACAACTGATAACAGGCTGGAGGGCAGTAGCAGCACCATTTTGTGTTGAATGTAGAGGCTTTTATAAGTTTTATTCAAGTGGAAACAAATCTCAGAGCCTATATTAAGTCGTTTTTCTAACTTGCCTGCAGAATGGTTTATCTACTGGGGCTGGAATATGTACCTGCTGTAACCTTGATCATTTAGCAGCTAAGAATAAGAGAACCTCCAAGAGGAGCCACCTTTAAGATGGTGAAGTGGAAGTGGTTAGATTCTAGGTTGTTCTAGTTAAGTAACATGTGTCAAGAAATAGACCAAGGGTGGTGAACTAACAGCATGAGTACCCAAAGATGGTATTGCTTCTGGGTTACTAACATAAGTCTTGGTTTCACTAGCTGCAATTGCAGCACTTAAGAGTGCTAAAAAAATTGTTAAAAATCTAGGAGCCAGCAAATAAATATAAAAGCCAGAAACTTACATATCAGTGGCATATTATGGTTTTGTGATGCCCTAGGCACTTAAAATTCTACTTTCTTTCAGTGACTTAGGAAGTTAACCCCAGACAAGCCTGGGTGCAAAGCACATAGGGACAATTACAAAACAAAACTGACACAAGAGACCTTGACGTGGTCCTGGGACTATCATTATTTGGCCAAATGCAGTAACTAACTCTTCCATTATATATATATATATATATATCTACACAATTAATCGCAATGTAAAAATCGCGGCAATTTAAAATCACAGGAGTATGCGATTTTTTGATAAAAAAAAATAAATCCTCAGATGTGGCTGTACTGCATTGATTTGTATGTGATTTCTTGCAAACCAGCTCCATCTAGTGGCTACTTTTAGCACACATTTGTAAAATGGCTGTTTTTACTTTCACTTTCTAGAAACGTGTTCTGTTTGTGATCTCAGTAGCAGCCGATCAATCTATAGAAGTCTAAAAGCAGAGCCCATGCAGGAGTGTAATATATATATATAAGATTATGTACTATATGTAACATAGTAGATAAGGTTGAAAAAAGACTGAAGTCCATCGAGTTCAACCTATACAAATCTAAAATACTTACAAAAAGCTCCAGTTAAAGGGACAGAAAACGTAAAAAAACATAATTTATGCTTACCTGATAAATTTATTTCTCGTGGTGTATCCAGTCCACGTATCATCCATTACTTGTGGGATATTCTCCTTCCCAACAGGAAGTTGCAAGAGGATCACCCACAGCAGAGCTGCTATATAGCTCCTCCCCTAACTGCCATATCCAGTCATTCGACCGAAACTAGCCGAGAAAGGAGAAACTATAGGGTGCAGTGGTGACTGTAGTTTAAAATTTAGACCTGCCTTAAAAGGACAGGGCGGGCCGTGGACTGGATACACCACAAGAGAAATAAATTTATCAGGTAAGCATAAATTATGTTTTCTCTTGTTAGGTGTATCCAGTCCACGGATCATCCATTACTTGTGGGATACCAATACCAAAGCTAAAGTACACGGATGAAGGGAGGGACAAGGCAGGAACTTAAACGGAAGGGACCACTGCCTGTAGAACCTTTCTCCCAAAAACAGCCTCCGAAGAAGCAAAAGTATCAAATTTGTAAAATTTTGAAAAGGTATGAAGCGAAGACCAAGTCGCCGCTTTGCAAATCTGTTCAACAGAAGCCTCATTTTTAAAGGCCCAGGTGGAAGCCACAGCTCTAGTAGAATGAGCTGTAATCCTTTCAGGGGGCTGCTGTCCAGCAGTCTCATAGGCTAAGCGTATTACGCTCCGAAGCCAAAAAGAAAGAGGTTGCCGAAGCCTTTTGACCTCTCCTCTGTCCAGAGTAAACAACAAACAGGGAAGATGTTTGACGAAAATCTTTAGTCGCTTGTAAGTAAAACTTTAAAGCACGGACTACGTCCAAATTATGTAAAAGACGTTCCTTCTTTGAAGAAGGATTAGGACACAATGATGGAACAACAATCTCTTGATTGATATTCTTGTTGGAAACTACCTTAGGTAAAAACCCAGGTTTTGTACGCAGAACTACTTTATCTGTATGGAAAATCAGATAAGGAGAATCACATTGTAAAGCTGATAACTCAGAGACTCTACGAGCCGAGGAAATAGCCATCAAAAACAGAACTTTCCAAGATAAAAGTTTGATATCAATGGAATGAAGGGGTTCAAACGGAACTCCTTGAAGAACCTTAAGAACCAAGTTTAAGCTCCATGGAGGAGCAACCGGTTTAAACACAGGCTTAATTCTAACCAAAGCCTGACAAAATGCCTGGACGTCTGGAACCTCTGCCAGACGCTTGTGCAAAAGGATAGACAGAACAGAAATCTGTCCCTTTAAAGAACTAGCTGATAATCCTTTATCCAAACCCTCTTGGAGAAAGGACAATATCCTAGGAATCCTAACCTTACTCCATGAGTAATTCTTGGATTCACACTAATGAAGATATTTGCGCCATATCTTATGGTAGATTTTCCTGGTTACAGGCTTTCGTGCCTGTATTAAGGTATCAATGACTGACTCGGAGAAGCCAGGCCTTGATAAAATCAAGCGTTCAATCTCCAGACAGTCAGTCTCAGAGAAATTAGATTTGGATGATTGAAAGGACCTTGTAGTAGAAGGTCTTGTCTCAGAGGCAGAGGCCAAGGTGGAAAGGATGACATGTCCACCAGGTCTGCATACCAGGTCCAAGATCACCGATGCTCTCTCCTGTTTGATTTTGGCAATCAGTCGAGGGAGCAGAGGAAACGGTGGAAACACATAAGCCAGGTTGAAGAACCACGGTGCTGCTAGAGCATCTATCAGCGTCGCTTCTGGGTCCCTGGACCTGGATCCGTAACAAGGAAGCTTGGCGTTCTGGCGAGACGCCATGAGATCCAATTCTGGTGTGCCCCAACGATGAACCAATTGAGCAAACACCTCCGGATGGAGTTCCCACTCCCCCGGATGAAAAGTCTGACTTAGAAAATCCGCCTCCCAGTTCTCTACACCTGGGATATGGATCGCTGATAGATGGCAAGAGTGAGTCTCTGCCCAGCGAATTATCTTGGAGACTTCTAACATCGCTAGGGAGCTCCTGGTCCCCCCTTGATGGTTGATGTAAGCCACAGTCGTGATGTTGTCCGACTGAAATCTGATGAACCTCAGGGTTGCTAACTGAGGCCAAGCTAGAAGAGCAATGAATATTGCTCTTAACTCCAGAATATTTATTGGGAGGAGTTTCTCCTCCTGAGTCCACGATCCCTGAGCCTTCAGGGAATTCCAGACTGCACCCCAACCTAGAAGGCTGGCATCTGTTGTTACAATTGTCCAATCTGGCCTGCGAAAGGTCATACCTTTGGACAGATGGACCCGAGATAGCCACCAGAGAAGAGAATCCCTGGTCTCTTGATCCAGATTTAGCAGAGGGGACAAATCTGTGTAATCCCCATTCCACTGACTGAGCATGCATAATTGCAGCGGTCTGAGATGTAGGCGCGCAAATGGCACTATGTCCATCGCCGCTACCATTAAGCCGATCACTTCCATGCACTGAGCCACTGAAGGGCGTGGAATGTAGTGAAGAACACGGCAGGAACTTAGAAGCTTTGATAACCTGGACTCCGTCAGGTAAATTTTCATTTCTACAGAATCTACAGATAAGGAGCCACTGCTATGCCCCGTGGTCTTAGGACCGCCAAAAGAGACCCCAGAACCTTTGTACAAATTCTTGGGGCTGTAGCTAACCCTAAGGGAAGAGCCACAAACTGGTAATGCCTGTCTAGAAAGGCAAACCTTAGGAACCGATGATGATCTTTGTGAATCGGTATATGAAGGTAAGCATCCTTCAAATCCACTGTGGTCATGTACTGACCCTCATGGATCATAGGTAGGATTGTCCGAATAGTTTCCATTTTGAACGATGGAACTCTGAGGAATTTTTTTAAGATCTTTAGATCCAAAATTGGTCTGAAGGTTACCTCTTTTTTGGGAACCACAAACAGATTTGAATAAAATCCCTGTCCTTGTTCCATCTGTGGAACTGGATGGATCACTCCCATTATTAGGAGGTCTTGCACACAGCGTAAGAATGCCTCTTTCTTTATCTGGTTTACAGATAATCTCGAAAGGTGAAATCTCCCTTGTGGGGGGGAAGCTTTGAAGTCCAGAAGATATCCCTGATATATGATCTCCAACGCCCAGGGATCCTGAACATCTCTTCCCGACGCCTGGGCGAAGAGAGAAAGTCTGCCCCCTACTAGATCCGTTGCCGGATAGGGGGCCGTTCCTTCATGCTGCCTTAGAGGCAGCAGCAGGCTTTCTGGCCTGCTTGCCTTTGCTCCAGGCCTGGTTAGATTTCCAGGCCGGCTTGGATTGCGCAAAAGTTCCCTCTTGTTTTGTAGCAGAGGAAGTTGATGCTGCACCTGCCTTGAAGTTTCGAAAGGCACGAAAATTAGACTGTTTGGCCCTGTCCTGAGGAAGGGTATGACCCTTACCTCCAGTAATGTCAGCAATAATTTCCTTCAAACCAGGCCAGAATAGGGTCTGCCCCTTGAAGGGAATGTTAAGTAATTTAGACTTTGAAGTCACGTCAGCTGACCATGATTTAAGCCATAGCGCCCTACGCGCCTGGATGGCGAATCCAGAATTCTTAGCCGTTAGTTTAGTCAAATGAACAATGGCATCAGAAACAAAAGAATTAGCTAGCTTAAGTGTTCTAAGCTTGTCAAGTATTTCAGTCAATGGAGTAGCTGTCTGAAAGGCCTCTTCCAGAGACTCAAACCAGAACGCCGCAGCAGCAGCAACAGGAGCAATGCATGCAAGGGGCTGCAGGATAAAACCTTGTTGAATAAACATTTTCTTAAGGTAACCTAATTTTTTATCCATTGGATCTGAAAAAGCACAACTGTCCTCGACAGGGATAGTGGTACGCTTTGCTAAAGTAGAAACTGCTCCCTCCACCTTAGGGACCGTCTGCCATAAGTCCCGTGTGGTGGCGTCCATTGGAAACATTTTTCTAAAAATAGGAGGGGGGGGGGGGGGGGGAAACGGCACACCGGGTCTGTCCCACTCCTTAGTAATAATTTCTGTAAACCTTTTAGGTATTGGAAAAACGTCAGTACACACCAGCACCGCGTAGTATTTATCCAGTCTTCACAATTTCTCTGGCACTGCAATTGTGTCACAGTCATTCAGAGCAGCTAAAACCTCTCCAAGCAACACCCGGAGGTTCTCAAGCTTAAATTTAAAAGTAGACATATCTGAATCAGGTTTCCCCGAGTCAGAGACGTCACCCACAGACTGAAGCTCTTCCTCAGCTTCTGCATATTGTGACGCAGTATCAGACATGGGCCTTAAAACATCTGCGCGTTCTGTATTACGTCTAACCCCAGAGCTATCGCGCTTTCCTCTGAATTCAGGCAGTCTGGCTAATACCGCTGACAGGGTATTATCCATGATTGCCGCCATGTCCTGCAAAGTAATCGCTATGGGCGTCTTTGATGTACTTGGCGCCATTTTAGCGGGAGTCCCTTGAGCGGGAGTCAAAGGGTCTGACACGTGGGGAGAGTTAGTCGCATAACTTCCCCCTCGTCAGAATCCTCTGGTGATAATTCTTTTAAAGATAACAGCTGATCTTTATTGTTTAAAGTGAAATCAATACATTTAGTACACATTCTCCTATGGGGTTCCACCATGGCTTTTAAACATAATGAACAAGGAGTTTCCTCTATGTCAGACATGTTTATACAGACTAGCAATGAGACTAGCAAGCTTGGAAAACACTTTAAATCAAGTTAACAAGCAATATAAAAAAACTTTACTGTGCCTTTAAGAGAAACAAATTTTGCCAAAATTTGAAATAACAGTGAAAAAAGGCAGTTAAACTAACAAAATTTTTACAGTGTATGTAACAAGTTAGCAGAGCATTGCACCCACTTGCAAATGGATGATTAACCCCTTAATACAAAAAACAGATTAACAAAACGAAAAATATGCTTTTTAAACAGTCATAACAACTGCCACAGCTCCTACTTTTGAAGCCTTTTGAGCCCTTCAGAGATGTCCTATAGCATGCAGGGGACTGCTGAGGGAAGCTGAATGTCACAGTTTGTAATTTTAACTGCACCAACTGTAACTTTTATACTATAACAGTGGAAAGCCTCAGGAAACTGTTTCTAGGCAAAAATAAAGCCAGCCATGTGGAAAAAACTAGGCCCCAATAAGTTTTATCACCAAAGCATATATAAAAACGATTAAACATGCCAGCAAACGTTTTATATTGCACATTAATCAGAGTATATACCTCTGATAGCAAGCCTGATACTAGTCGCTATTAAATCACTGTATTTAGGCTTTAACTTACATTAATCGGGTATCAGCAGCATTTTCTAGCAAATTCCATCCCTAGAAAAACTTAACTGCACATACCTTATTGCAGGATACCCTGCACGCCATTCTCCCTCTGAAGTTACCTCACTCCTTAGACATATGTGAGAACGGCAGTGGATCTTAGTTACTTCTGCTAAGATCATAGAAAAACGCAGGCAGATTCTTCTTCTAAATGCTGCCTGAGATAAAATAGTACATTCCGGTACCATTTAAAAACAATAAACTTTTGATTGAAGAAAAAACTAACTATATTTTACCACTTTCCTCTAACTATCTCCAGCTATGTTGAGAGCTTGCAAGAGAATGACTGGATATGGCAGTTAGGGGAGGAGCTATATAGCAGCTCTGCTGTGTGTGATCCTCTTGCAACTTCCTGTTGGGAAGGAGAATATCCCACAAGTAATGGATGATCTGTGGACTGGATACACCTAACAAGAGAAATCACATTTTGATGGCCTTATTTAATCTTTGCAACATATATTCGTCTTCTATTTGTTTTATAATTGGACTATAGAAAATAACAATAAGCATATTTGGTGGACACAGCTACTAGATGTCACTATTGTGCTATATGTTGGAAAGCTCTGTTTAAAAAAGTCACAATATTCATACTTGACACTAAATTTCAATTGTTATGTATCAATGTTTTATTTTTTGTATACTTTTTGCTAACAAATGTGGTTATTTTGCTTCATTGTTTTGCTTTTCAACATATTCAGTGGCATCTGTACAAGTAAAAAAACTGTAGACACGTGGGATTCTAAGAAGTTCCTGAGAAAACTACCTCTTGAAAGCACCATGGTACTACCTTGATGCTTGACTAAGCCTGTATATGTATTGTCAATGGATACCCTAACTATTTACCCCCTTATCTTATCTTAGGGTTGATATGATAAGTATTACCAAAAATGTATGATATCAGTTTCTATATTAACCCCCTAACGAATACTGTCCTGGGCCTCTCTCTGCCGCGATCTTGCTAAAACTAGTGAGATTGTGCTATTTCTGCACGCCCCACGAGTAGGGCAGTGCAGAAATAGACAGGAAGAGTTACCGATGCAGAGAGGGCCACTCTGTGGCCCTCTCTGCATTGGGCAGAAGTGGTGCTGATCGTTGGTGGGTGGGAGGGTAGGGTGGGAGGTTAAGGAGGGAGGCGGGTGGGCGGCCCATTGCTGGAGGTGGGCAGGACTGTTAGGCTAAAAAAACAAAACAAAAAAACCCACACAGAGAGCGGCAGGGAGAGGGAAGGAGGGAGTGGGGAAATCCTGGTTATAATACTGAGGGATAGGATAAAAGGGTGGGAAGTCGATTTGGGAGGGGGAAGGGTATTGGGAGGAGGTAGGGTATTGGGAGGGGGGAGGGCGGCAGCTACACTACAGATTTTTTTTTTTTAAATAAAATTAGCCTAATTTACAGCAAACTGGGTACTGCCAGACAGCTGCCACTGCCAGTACCTAAGATGGCGTTAAATAGGTAAAGGGGGGAGGGTTAAACAGGTGTGTGGGGGAGATCAGGGAGGTGGGGGGGATCCTACACTGCAGAAAAGAAGCTGTTTGAGAGGGATTAGGGAGGGATCGGGGTGGGATGTCTCAGGTGGGAGGGTAATCTATACACTAAAGCTAAAATAAAGCCTACAAGCTACCTAATTAACAGCTTCACTGCTAGGCATAAAATAAGTTTGGTGCGCAGCGGCATTTAGCGGCCTTCTAAGTACCAAAAATCAATGACAAAGCCATATATGTCTGCTATTTCTGAACAAAGGGGATCCCAGAGAAGCATTTACAACCATTTGTGCCATGATTGCTCAAGCTGCTTGTAAATAATTTCAGTGAGAAACCTAAAAATTGTGAAAAAGTGAACAATTTTTTTTATTTAATTGCATTTGGCAGTGAAATGGTGGCATGAAATATACCAAAATGGGCCTAGATCAATACTTTGAGTTGTCTACTAGAAAAAAATATATATAGTTTTGATATGTAAATATAAAAAAGGGCTCTTTTTTATATTTAACACATCTTAATTCTAACCGCTAACTTTTTTAAAAAATAAAAATAATTAAATTTTTTGCTAATACTTTTCTCCATTTTGAGATGGAACTCTTCCCATCGGGCACTTTCGTGTTCTTCTCTGAAGCGCGCACTCGTGGAGCCCTTAGTATGTGCCCTTACTATGCGCGTGCGATAAAAAACAGAATTTATGTTTACCTGATAAATTACTTTCTCCAACGGTGTGTCCGGTCCACGGCGTCATCCTTACTTGTGGGATATTCTCTTCCCCAACAGGAAATGGCAAAGAGCCCAGCAAAGCTGGTCACATGATCCCTCCTAGGCTCCGCCTACCCCAGTCATTCGACCGACGTTAAGGAGGAATATTTGCATAGGAGAAACCATATGTTACCGTGGTGACTGTAGTTAAAGAAAATAAATTATCAGACCTGATTAAAAAAACCAGGGCGGGCCGTGGACCGGACACACCGTTGGAGAAAGTAATTTATCAGGTAAACATAAATTCTGTTTTCTCCAACATAGGTGTGTCCGGTCCACGGCGTCATCCTTACTTGTGGGAACCAATACCAAAGCTTTAGGACACGGATGAAGGGAGGGAGCAAATCAGGTCACCTAAATGGAAGGCACCACGGCTTGCAAAACCTTTCTCCCAAAAATAGCCTCAGAAGAAGCAAAAGTATCAAATTTGTAAAATTTAGAAAAAGTGTGCAGTGAAGACCAAGTCGCTGCCTTACATATCTGATCAACAGAAGCCTCGTTCTTGAAGGCCCATGTGGAAGCCACAGCCCTAGTGGAGTGAGCTGTGATTCTTTCAGGAGGCTGCCGTCCGGCAGTCTCATAAGCCAATCGGATAATGCTTTTAATCCAGAAGGAGAGAGAGGTAGAAGTTGCTTTTTTGACCTCTCCGTTTACCAGAATAAACAACAAACAAAGACGAAGTTTGTCTGAAATCCTTAGTAGCTGCTAAGTAAAATTTGAGAGCACGAACTACATCCAAGTTGTGCAACAAACGTTCCTTCTTTGAAACTGGATTAGGACACAAAGAAGGCACAACTATCTCCTGGTTAATGTTTTTGTTAGAAACAACTTTTGGAAGAAAACCAGGTTTAGTACGCAAAACCACCTTATCTGCATGGAACACCAGATAAGGAGAAGAACACTGCAGAGCAGATAATTCTGAAACTCTTCTAGCAGAAGAAATTGCAACCAAAAACAAAACTTTCCAAGATAATAACTTAATATCAACGGAATGTAAGGGTTCAAACGGAACCCCCTGAAGAACTGAAAGAACTAGGTTGAGACTCCAAGGAGGAGTCAAAATTTTGTAAACAGGCTTGATTCTAACCAGAGCCTGAACAAAGGCTAGAACATCTGGCACAGCTGCCAGCTTTTTGTGAAGTAACACAGACAAGGCAGAAATCTGTCCCATCAAGGAACTTGCAGATAATCCTTTTTCCAATCCTTCTCGAAGGAAGGATAGACTCTTAGGAATCTTAACCTTGTCCCAAGGGAATCCTGCAGATTCACACCAACAGATATACCAAATTATGTGGTAATTTTTCTGGTTACAGGCTTTCAGGCCTGAACAAGAGTATTAATAACAGAATCTGAGAACCCTCGCTTTGATAAGATCAAGCGTTCAATCTCCAAGCAGTCAGCTGGAGTGGGTCGAACGGACCTAGAACAAGAAGGTCTCGTCTCAAAGGTAGCTTCCATGGTGGAGCCGATGACATATTCACCAGATCTGCATACCAAGTCCTGCGTGGCCACGCAGGAGCTATCAAAATCACCGACGCCCTCTCCTGATTGATCCTGGCTACCAGCCTGGGGATGAGAGGAAACGGCGGGAACACATAAGCTAGTTTGAAGGTCCAAGGTGCTACTAGTGCATCCACTAGAGCCGCCTTGGGATCCCTGGATCTGTACCCGTAGTAAGGAACTCTGAAGTTCTGACGAGAGGCCATCAGATCCATGTCTGTAATGCCCCACGGTTGAGTGACTTGGGCAAAGATTTCCGGATGGAGTTCCCACTCCCCCGGATGCAATGTCTGACGACTCAGAAAATCCGCTTCCCAATTTTCCACTCCTGGGATGTGGATAGCAGACAGGTGGCAGGAGTGAGACTCCGCCCATAGAATGATTTTGGTCACTTCTTCCATCGCTAGGGAACTCCTTGTTCCCCCCTGATGGTTGATGTATGAACTTGGCCCTCGCTAGCTGAGGCCAAGCTTTGAGAGCATTGAATATCGCTCTCAGTTCCAGAATATTTATCGGTAGAAGAGATTCTACCCGAGACCAAAGACCCTGAGCTTTCAGGGATCCCCAGACCGCGCCCCAGCCCATCAGACTGGCGTCGGTCGTGACAATGACCCACTCTGGTCTGCGGAAGGTCATCCCTTGTGACAGGTTGTCCAGGGACAGCCACCAACGGAATGAGTCTCTGGTCCTCTGATTTACTTGTATCTTCGGAGACAAGTCTGAATAGTCCCCATTCCACTGACTGAGCATGAACAGTTGTAATGGTCTTAGATGAATGCGTACAAAAGGAACTATGTCCATTGCCGCTACCATCAAACCTATCACTTCCATGCACTGCGCTATGGAAGGAAGAGGAACGGAATGAAGTATCCGACAAGAGTCTAGAAGTTTTGTTTTTCTGGCTTCTGTCAGAAAAATCCTCATTTCTAAGGAGTCTATTATAGTTCCCAAGAAGGGAACCCTCGTTGACGGAGATAGAGAACTCTTTTCCACGTTCACTTTCCATCCGTGAGATCTGAGAAAGGCCAGGACAATGTCCGTGTGAGCCTTTACTTGAGGAAGGGACGACGCTCGAATCAGAATGTCGTCCAAGTAAGGTACTACAGCAATGCCCCTTGGTCTTAGCACCGCCAGAAGGGACCCTAGTACCTATGAGAAAATCCTAGGAGCAGTGGCTAATCAGAAAGAAAACGCCACGAACTGGAAATGCTTGTCCAGGAATGCAAACCTTAGGAACCGATGATGTTCCTTGTGGATAGGAATATGTAGATACGCATCCTTGAAATCCACCTTGGTCATGAATTGACCTTCCTGGATGGAAGGAAGAAGTGTTCGAATGGTTTCCATCTTGAACGATGGAACCTTGAGAAACTTGTTCAAAATCTTGAGATCTAAGATTGGTCTGAACGTTCCTTCTTTTTTGGGAACTATGAACAGATTGGAGTAGAACCCCATCCCTTGTTCTCCTAATGGAACAGGATGAATCACTCCCATTTTTAGCAGGTCTTCTACCCAATGTAAGAATGCCTGTCTTCTTATGTGGTCTGAAGACAACTGAGACCTGTGGAACCTCCCCCTTGGAGGAAGCCCCTTGAACTCCAGAGAATAACCTTGGGAGACTATTTCTAGCGCCCAAGGATCCAGAACATCTCTTGCCCAAGCCTGAGCGAAGAGAGAGAGTCTGCCCCCCACCAGATCCGGTCCCGGATCGGGGGCCCGCATTTCATGCTGTCTTGGTAGCAGTGGCAGGTTTCCTGGCCTGCTTTCCTTTGTTCCAGTCTTGCATAGGTCTCCAGGCTGGATTGGCTTGAGAAGTATTACCTTCCTGCTTAGAGGACTTTGCCCTTGGGGCTGATCCGTTTCTGCGAAAGGGACGAAACTTAGGTTTATTTTTGGTCTTGAAAAGACCTATCCTGAGGAAGGGCGTGGCCCTTGCCCCCAGTGATATCAGAGATAATCTCTTTCAAGTCAGGGCCAAAGAGTGTTTTCCCCTTGAAAGGAATGTCAAGCAATTTGTTCTTGGAAGACGCATCCGCTGCCCAAGATTTTAACCAAAGCGCTCTGCGCCACAATAGCAAACCCAGAATTTTTTCGCCGCTAACCTAGCCAATTGCAAGGTGGCGTCTAGGGTGAAAGAATTAGCCAATTTAAGAGCACGAATTCTGTCCATAATCTCCTCATAAGAAGAAGAATTACTAATAATCGCCTTTCCTAGCTCATCAAACTAGAAACACGCGGCTGCAGTGACAGGGACAATGCATGCAATTGGTTGTAGAAGGGAACCTTGCTGAACAAACATCTTTTTTAGCAGACCTTCTAATTTTTTATCCATAGGATCTTGGAAAGCACAACTATCTTCTATGGGTATAGTGGCGCGCTTGTGTAGAGTAGAAACCGCCCCCTCGACCTTGGGGACTGTCTGCCATCAGTCCTTTCTGGGGTCGACTATAGGAAAACAATTTTTTTAAATATGGGGGGAGGTACTAAAGGTATACCGGGCCTGTCCCATTCTTTACTAACAATGTACGCCACCCGCTTGGATATAGGAAAAGCTTCGGGGGGCCCCGGGGCCTCTAAGAACTTTTCCATTTTACATAGTGGTTCTGGAATGACCAGATAATCACAATCATCCAAATTGGATAACACCTCCTTAAGCAGAGCGCGGAGATGTTCCAACTTAAATTTAAAAGTAATCACATCAGGTTCAGCTTGTTGAGAAATGTTTCCTGAATCTGAAATTTCTCCCACAGACAAAACCTCCCTGGCCCCCTCAGACTGGTGTAGGGGCCCTTCAGAAACCATATCATCAGCGTTCTCATGCTCTACAGAATTTTCTAAAACAGAGCAGTCGCGCTTTCGCTGATAAGTGGGCATATTGGCTAAAATGTTTTTGATAGAATTATCCATTACAGCCGTTAAATGTTGCATAGTAAGGAGTATTGGCGCACTAGATGTACTAGGGGCCTCCTGTATGGGCAAGATTGGTGTAGACGAAGGAGGGGATGATGCAGTACCATGCTTACTCCCCTCACTTGAGGAATCATCTTGGGCATCATTTTTACTAAATTTTTTTATGACATAAAATACATATAGTTAAATGAGAAGGAACCTTGGTTTCCCCACAGTCAGAACACAATCTATCTGGTAGTTCAGACATGTTAAACAGGCATAAACTTGATAACAAAGCACAAAAAACGTTTTAAAATAAAACCGTTACTGTCACTTTAAATTTTAAACTAAACACACTTTATTACTGCAATTGCGAAAAAGTATGAAGGAATTGTTCAAAATTCACCAAAATTTCACCACAGTGTCTTAAAGCCTTAAAAGTATTGCACACCAAATTTGGAAGCTTTAACCCTTAAAATAACGGAACCGGAGCCGTTTTTATATTTAACCCCTTTACAGTCCCTGGAATCTGCTTTGCTGAGACCCAACCAAGCCCAAAGGGGAATACGATACCAAATGATGCCTTCAGAAAGACTTTTCTATGTATCAGAGCTCCACACACATGCAGCTGCATGCCATGCTGTCCTCAAAAACAAGTGCGCCATACCGGCGCGAAAATGAGGCTCTGACTATGATTAGGGAAAGCCCCTAAAGAATAAGGTGTCTAAAACAGTGCCTGCCGATATAATCATATCAAAATACCCAGAATAAATGATTCCTCAAGGCTAAATATGTGTTAATAATGAATCGATTTAGCCCAGAAAAAGTCTACAGTCTTAATAAGCCCTTGTGAAGCCCTTATTTACTATCTTAATAAACATGGCTTACCGGATCCCATAGGGAAAATGACAGCTTCCAGCATTACATCGTCTTGTTAGAATGTGTCATACCTCAAGCAGTAAGAGACTGCACACTGTTCCCCCAACTGAAGTTAATTGCTCTCAACAGTCCTGTGTGGAACAGCCATGGATTTTAGTTACGGTGCTAAAATCATTTTCCTCATACAAACAGAAATCTTCATCTCTTTTCTGTTTCTGAGTAAATAGTACATACCAGCACTATTTTAAAATAACAAACTCTTGATTGAATAATAAAAACTACAGTTAAACACTAAAAAACTCTAAGCCATCTCCGTGGAGATGTTGCCTGTACAACGGCAAAGAGAATGACTGGGGTAGGCGGAGCCTAGGAGGGATCATGTGACCAGCTTTGCTGGGCTCTTTGCCATTTCCTGTTGGGGAAGAGAATATCCCACAAGTAAGGATGACGCCGTGGACCGGACACACCTATGTTGGAGAAATGCAATGTACTCAATCTGCGGATGCATTTTCAAACCGTTTGCCTGCAATCCTATCACTACGTATGGACTTGGAAGGTCACCTGAGCTTAGGATGCATAGAGGGGCGGGCCAAAAAACAAACGTCACCTGCTGTAATCACGTGAGAGGTACTCCACTGGAAGTGCATTCAGAAACAGCAGATTCTATTCTAATGTGTGCACAGAAGACGCGCATGACGTTGAAAAAAGAAAATTTATGCTTACCTGATAAATTTATTTCTTTTTTGACACGAGTCCACGAATCATCTTAATTACTAATGGGATATTCACCTCCTGGCCAGCAGGAGGCGGCAAAAAGCACCAAAGCAGAGCTGTTAAATAGCTCCTCCCTTCCCTCCCACTCCAGTTATTCGACCAAAGTTAGGAAGAGAAAGGAAAAGCCAAGGTGCAGAGGTGTCTGAAGTTTAGAATAACCCACAACCTGTCTTACAAGAAAGTAGGGCGTGCCGTGGACTCATCGTGTCAAAAAAGAAATAAATTTATCAGGTAAGCATAAATTTTCTTTTCTTTTTTATGACACGATGAGTCCATGGATCATCTTAATTACTAATGGGATTAAATACCCAAGCTAGAGTACACAGATAATACGGGAGGGACAAGACAGGGAACCTAAACGGAAGGCACCACTGCTTGAAGAACCTCCCAAAATTGGCCTCAGCCAAGACAAAAAAGTGAAACATTTTTAGAACTTTGAAAAAGTGTGAAGAGAAGACCAAGTTGCAGTCTTGTAAATCTGTTCTACAGAAATTTATTCATGAACGACAAAGAGGAAACAACAGCCCTCGTGGCATGAGCCGTAACTCCTTCTGGAAGCTGCTGTCCAGCAGTCTCATATGCAAAACGTATGATACTCCTCAGCCAAAAAGAAAGAGAGGCAACCGTAGCTTTCTGTCCCTTACGTTTTCCATAGAAAAACAAAACCAGAAGACTGACGAAAATCCGTAGTCGCCTGCAGGAAAAAAACTGTAAGGCACGAACCACGTCCAAATTGAGCAGAAGACAGTCCTTCTGCAAGAAGGATTAGGACACAAAGAGGAACAACATTTTCCTGATTAACGTTCCATTCAGCAACACCCTTAGGAAGAAATCCTAATTTAGTACGTAAAACTACCTCATCAGAGTGATCAATAAGGTCTCATACTGCAATGCCGAGAGAACTAGAATTGGAAGTAGGAAGGGCCCTTGAATTTCGAAGGACCTTACTCAATGGAAGTCTCCAAGGTGGCAAAGACGATATGTCCACCAGATCTTCATACCAAATCCGGCAATGCAAAACCGGTGCAATGAAGATCACTGATGTCCTTTCTTGCTTGATTCGAGCAATAACCTGAGAAAGAAGCGCAAACGGAAGAAACAGGTATGCTAGACTGAAGGTCCAAGGAACCACCAGAGCAACTATGAGTGCTGCCTGGAAGACCCTGGACCTCAACCCATATCTTGGGATGTTGAGATGCCCTGAGATCTAATTACGGCTCTGAGCCACTGATGGCTGAAGACTGGACCGAAGGACGAGACCAGTATCGAAAATCTTTGATTTACCGACTTCTGTCAGAAAAATCTTCATTGATAGGTAATCTAATATAGTTCCTAAGAAAGTTACCTCTGTAATTTGGACTAAGTAACCTTTTTCCATATTTAGTAACTCTTTTCCAGATTTACCTTCCACCTGCAGGAAGTGTAGATCATGTTTTTTGTAATGATGGCGCCTGGACTAGAATGTCGTCCAAAAGGTGCACCACTGCAATGCTCCGTATCAAAGCATCGCCAACCGTGAACCCAGAACCCTTGTGAAAAATTCGGGAACTGTGGCCAGACCAATGGGAAGAGCCACGAACTGGAAGATTTTGTCTGGAGAGGCAAACCTTAGAAACTTATAATGATCCCTGTGAACGTGGACAAGCAGGTACACGTCCGTCAAATCCATTGTTGCCACAAATTGACCATCTTGGACCAAAGAGAAAATGGAACGAATCGCTCTACAAATAACGATAATAATAATAAAAATAGTTTTAAACAGCTTGCTAGCACACATTCAAGGTGCAAATAGCTGCAACTGGTTTCAAACTGCAAACCTCCCGCTTGCTAGACAGCTAAGCTAACCATCAGGCTACTATAGCTGGCTGTCTATCTTGGACAGTACTCTGAGACACATTTATACTTTTGAGATCTAAAATCAGCCTGAAGGTTCTCTCTCTCTCAGGGAACCACGAAAAGATTTGAAATAAAATCCCAGACCCTGTTCCAGTACCGGAACAGGAAACATCACTCCAAGGTTGAAAAGGCTGCTTACGTCGAGAAAGAACGCCTCTCTCTCCGTCTGTTCTGCAGAAATTCTTGAAAGCAGAAGCCTGCCTTTGTTAAGACAAATTTTGAACTCTTAACTTGTAACCTTGGGCCACGATCCCTTTTTTTTTTTACCCTGGGATCCTGAACATCTCTAACCTTCGCCTGAGCAAAAAAGGATGTCTGCCCCCTACAAGATCCGGTTCCGGATCAAGGGTCTGCCCTTCATGCTGTCCTTGATTGAACAGCAGGCTCAATGGATTGTCTTCCCTTATTTCAAGACTGAATGGATCTCCCTTCAGGTTTAGATCATTCCTGTTTGGGGCAGCAGAGGAAGAAAAACCAACAAAATTTCGAAAGGAACGAAAATTTGTTTTGTCATCCTTCTTGTCTGGTTCTCTTAACCTGAGGAATAAGATGACTCTTACCTCCTGAGATAGAGATAATCTCCGACAGGCCAGGTTCAAATAAAGTTTTCCCTTTGTAAGGAAGAGCTAGAAGCTTAGCCTTAGAGGATACATCCACAAACCAAGGCTTTAACCATAAGGCTCTGCGGGCTAGAGTAGCGCAATCTTTGCTCCCAGTTTGTAACCAGAAGGAAAGTAATAAAGGAATTTGCCAATTTAAAAGCTTTTATCCAATCCTGGATCTCATCCAGGGAAGTGCCTGTTCTAATGGCATTAGACAACGCCTCAACTAATATGATGCCACACTAGTGACGGTATCAATGCACACAGCTGGCTGTCATTGTAAGCCCTGGTGTACATCCAGCGTCTTGAGTAACTCTGTAAGAGAATAGCAGTTCTAGCGTCGGAATCGCCGGGCTAGCCAAAACCTCTTCAATTAACAAATGGAGATATTCAAGCTAAAAAAAACCGCAAAAAAAACTGAAAGCGAACTACCTCAGGATCAGATAAAGATATTACACCATCTGAGTCTGAAAATTCCCCCTCAGATACTATTGAAGTATCTTCCCCTCACATGATACAAGGAAGAAACATTCTGAATAGTACTACTGAATCAATCATCCTAAATAATTGAAAATATGTCTTCTAGTACTGTTTTCTACCTCGTGTAAAAAAACAGATAATGCATGAAATGCAAAGTAACTCCAAAAGGAGTGTGAAGGAAGCGCAGGGCACTGCATGTGGGCCATACATTTTTTGTAATACTATAGGAGAAATTGTGGCATAGCTAGACCCTTGGAAATAAATTCCTTTAACCAGCAAGAGTCTTAGAAAGATTAGGGTCATAAAAAAGTTAAATTTTTTAATAAAAATTAACACATGAAAAACATTA
>NW_026511057.1:142500-179973 GCF_027579735.1 Bombina bombina | reverse complement strand
AGGTACTTAAACGGAAGGTACCACTGCCTGTAGAACCTTTCTCCCAAAAATAGCCTCCGAAGAAGCAAAAGTATCAAATTTGAAGAATTTTGAAAAAGTATGAAGCGAAGACCAAGTCGCCGCCTTGCAAATCTGTTCAACAGAAGCCTCATTTTTAAAGGCCCAAGTGGAAGCCACAGCTCTAGTAGAATGGGCTGTAATCCTTTCAGGGGGCTGCTGTCTAGCAGTCTCATAGGCTAAGCATATGCGCTTCGTAGCCAAAAAGAAAGAGAGGTTGCCGAAGCCTTTTGACCTCTCCTCTGTCCAGAGGTAAACAACAAAACAAAGCAGATGTTTGACGAAAATCTTTAGTAGCTTGGTAAGGTAAAACTTTAAAGCATGGACTACGTCCAAATTATGTAGAAGACGTTCCTTCTTTGAAGAAGGATTAGGACACAATGGATGAATAACAATCTCTTGATTGATATTCTTATTATATACCACCTTAGGTAAAAACCCAGATTTTGTACGCAGACTACTTTATCTGCATGGAAGATCAGATAAGGAGAATCACATTGTAAAGCAGATAACTCGAGACTCTACGAGCCGAGGAAATAGCTATCAAAAAAGAACTTCCAGATAAAAGTTTGATATCTATGGAATGAAGAGGTTCAAACGGACCCCTTGAAGAACTTTAAGACCAAGTTTAAGCTCCATGGGGGAGCAACAGGTTTAAACACAGGCTTGATTCTAACCAAAGCCTGACAAAATGCCTGAACGTCTGGAACATCTGCCAGACGCTTGTGCAAAAGAATAGACAGGGCAGAAATCTGTCCCTTTAAAGAACTAGCTGATAATCCTTTTTCCAAACCCTCTTGGAGAAAAGACAATATCCTGGGAATCCTAACCTTACTCCATGAGGAATTCTTGGATTCACACCAATAAAGATATTACGCCATATCTTATGGTAGATTTTCCTGGTGACAGGCTTTCGTGCCTGTATTAAGGTATCAATGACTAACTCTGAGAAGCCACGCTTTGATAAAATCAAGCGTTCAATCTCCATGCAGTCAGTCTCAGAGAAATTAGATTTGGATGATTTGAAAGAACCTTGTAGTAGAAGGTCTTGTCTCAAAGGCAGAGTCCAAGGTGGAAAGGGATGACATGTCCACTAGGTCTGCATACTAGGTCCTGCATGGCCACGCAGGGCGCTATCAAGATCACCAATGCTCTCTCCTGTTTGATTTTGGCAATCAGTCGAGGGAGTAGAGGAAACGGTGGAAACACATAAGCCAGGTTTGAAAGACCAAGGCGCTGCTAGAGCATCTATCAGCGTCGCTTCTGGGGTCCCTGGACCTGGATCCGTACCAAGGAAGCTTGGCGTTCTGGCAAGACGCCATGAGATCCAGTTCTGGTTTGCCCCAACGATGAATCAATTGAGCAAACACCTCCGGATGGAGTTCCCACTCCTCCCGGATGAAAAGTCTGACGACTTAGAAAATCCGCCTCCCAGTTCTCTACACCAGGGATATGGATCGCTGATAGGTGGCAAGAGTGTCTCTCTGCCCAGCGAATTATCTTGGAGACTTCTAACATCGCTAGGAAACTCCTTGTTCCCCCCATGATGGTTGATGTAAGCCACAGTCGTGATGTTGTCCGACTGAAATCTGATGAACCTCAGGGTTGATAACTGAGGCCAAGCTTGAAGAGCATTGAATATCGCTCTCAATTCAGAATATTATTGGAAGGAGTTTCTCCTCCTGAGTCCACGATCCCTGAGCCTTCAGGGAGTTTCAGACTGCACCCCAACCTAGAAGGCTGGCATCTGGTCGTTACAATTGTCCAATCTGGCCTGCGAAAGGTCATACATTTGGACAGGTGGACCCGAGATAGCACCAGAGAAGAGAATCTCTGGTCTCTTGATCCAGATTTAGCAGAGGGGACAAATCTGTGTAATCCCCATTCCACTGACTGAGCATGCATAGTTGCAAGCGGTCCTGAGATGTAGGCGCGCAAATGGCACTATGTCCATCGCCGCTACCATTAAGCCGATTACTTCCTGCATTGAGCCACCGAAGGGCGCGGAATAGAATGGAGAACACGGCAAGAATTTAGAAGCTTTGATAACCTGGACTCTGTCAGGTAAATCTTCATTTCTACAGAATCTATCAGAGTCCCTAGGAAGGAGACTCTTGTGGAGTGGGGATAGAGAACTCTTCTCCTCGTTCACTGTCCACCCATGCGACCTGAGAAAATGCCAGAACTATGTCCGTATGGGACTTGGCAATTTGGAAGTTTGACGCCTGTATCAGGATGTCGTCTAGATAAGGGGCCACTGCTATACCCTGCGGCCTTAGGACCGCCATAAGCGGACCCCAGAACCTTTGTAAAAAATTCTTGGGGCTGTAGCTAACCCGAAGGGGAAGAGCCACAAACTGGTAATGCCTGTCTAGAAAGGCAAACCTTAGGAACCGATGATGATCTTATGTATCGGAATGTGAGGTAAGCATCCTTTAAATCCACTGTGGTCATATACTGGATCATAGGATCATAGGTAGGATGGTCCCGAATAGTTCCATTTTGAATGATGGAACTCTGAGGAATTTGTTTAAAATCTTTAGATCCAAAATTGGTCTGAAGGTTCCCTCTTTTTTGGGACCACAAACAGATTTGAGTAAAATCCCTGTCCCTCCCTTGGAACTGGATGGATCACTCCCATAACTAGGAGGTCTTGCACATAGCGCAAGAATGCCTCTTTCTTTATCTGGTTTACAGATAATCGCGAAAGGTGAAATCTCCCTGTGTGGGGGGGGGAAGCTTTGAAGTCCAGAGATATCCCTGAGATATAATCTCCAACGCCCAGGGATCCTGAACATCTCTTGCCCACGCCTGGGCGAAGAGAGAAAGTCTGCCCCCTACTAGATGCGTTACCCGGATAGGGGGCCGTTCCTTCATGCTGTCTTAGAGGCAGCAGCAGGCTTTTTGGCCTGCTTGCCTTTGTTCCAGGACTGGTTAGGTTTCCAGGCCGGCTTGGACTGAGCAAAAGTTCCCTCTTGTTTTGTAGCAGAGGAAGTTGATGCTGCACTTGCATTGAAGTTTCGAAAGGCACGAAAATTAGACCTGTTTGGCCCTTGATTTAGACCTGTCCTGAGGAAGGGCATGACCCTTACCTCCAGTAATGTCAGCAATAATTTCCTTCAAACCAGGCCCGAATAGGGCCTGCCCCTTGAAAGGAATGTTAAGTAGTTTAGACTTTGAAGTCACGTCAGCTGACCAAGATTTAAGCCATAGCGCCCTACGCGCCTGGATGGCAAATCCAGAATTCTTAGCCGTTAGTTTAGTCAAATGAACAATGGCCATCAGAAACAAAAGAATTAGCTAGCTTAAGTGCTCTAAGCTTGTCAAGTATGTCATCCAATGGAGTCGTTGCCTGTAAAGCCTCTGCCAGAGACTCAAACCAGAACACCGCAGCAGCAGTGACAGGAGCAATGCATGCAAGGGGCTGCAGGATGAAACCTCTAACTTTTTATCCATAGGATCTGAGAAAGCACAACTGTCCTCGACAGGGATAGTAGTACGCTTTGCTAAAGTAGAAACTGCTCCCTCCACCTTAGGGACCATCTGCCAAAAGTCCCGTGTGGTGGCGTCTATGGGAAACATTATTCTAAAAATAGGAGGGGGGGGAAAAACGGCACACCGGGGTCTATCCCACTCTTATTAATAATTTCTGTAAACCTTTTAGGTATTGGAAAAACCTCAGTACACACCGGTACTGCGTAGTATTTATCCCAGTCTACACAATTTCTCTGGCACTGCAATTGTGTCACAGTCATTCAGAGCAGCTAAACCTCCCTAAGCAATACACAGAGGTTCTCAAGCTTAAATTTAAAAGTAGAAATATCAGAATCAGGTTTCCCTGAGTCAGAGATGTCACCCACAGACTGAAGACTTTCCTCAGCTTCTGCATATTGTGAGGCAGTATCAGACATGGGCCTTAAAGCGTCTGTATGCTCTGTATTACGCCTAACCCCAGAGGCTATCTCGCTTTCCTCTAAATTCAGGCAGCCTGGCTAATACCGCTGTCAGTGTATTATCCATGACTGCCGCCATGTCTTGTAAAGTAATCGCTATGGGCGTCCTTGATGTACTTGGCGCCATTTGAGCGTGAGTCAAAGGGTCTGACACGTGGGGAGAGTTAGTCGGCATAACTTCCCCCTCGTCAGAATCCTCTGGTGATAAATTTTTTAAAGACAAAAGCTGATCTTTATTGTTTAAAGTGAAATCAATACATTTAGTACACATTCTCATATGGGGTTCCACCATGGCTTTTAAACATAATGAACGAGGAGTTTCCTCTATGTCAGACATGTTTGTACAGACTAGCAATGAGACTAGCAAGCTTGGAAAACACTTTAAATCAAGTTAACAAGCAAATATAAAAAAAAACGGTACTGTGCCTTTAAGAGAAACAAATTTTGTCGAAATTTGAAAACAGTGAAAAAAGGCAGTAAATCAAACGAAATTTTTACAGTGTATGTAACAAGTTAGCAGAGCATTGCACCCACTTGCAAATGGATGATTAACCCCTCAATACAAAAAACGGATAAAAAAAACGAAAAAGACGTTTTTTAAACAGTCCCCAACAACTGCCACAGCTCTGCTGTGGCCCTACCTTCCTCAATACAATGACTTTTGAAGCCTTTAGAGCCCTTCAGAGATGTCCTATAGCATGCAGGGGACTGCTGAGGGAAGCTGAATGTCTCTGTCTGTAATTTTAACTGCGCAAAAAAGCGCTAAAATAGGCTCCTCCCACTCATATTACAACAGTGGAAAAGCCTCAGGAAACTGTTTCTAGGCAAAAATCAAGCCAGCCATGTGGAAAAAACTAGGCCCCAATAAGTTTTATCATCAAAGCATATATAAAAACGATTAAACATGCCAGCAAATGTTTTATATTGCACATTTATAAGAGTATATATCTCTGATAATAAGCCTGATACTAGTCGCTATTAAATCACTGTATTTAGGCTTAACTTACATTAATCCGGTATTAGCAGCATTTTCTAGCAATTCTATCCCTAGAAAAACTTAAAACTGCACATACCTCATTGCAGGATAACCTGCAGCCATTCTCCCTCTGAAGTTACCTCACTCCTCAGACATATGTGAGAACAGCAGTGGATCTTAGTTACTGCTGCTAAGATCATAGAAAACACGGGCAGATTCTTCTTCTAAATGCTGCCCTGAGATAAAATAGTACAACTCCGGTACCATTTAAAAACAATAAACTTTTGATTGAAGAAAAAACTAAACTATATTTCACCACTTTCCTCTTACTACCTCCATCTTTGTTGAGAGTTGCAAGAGAATGACTGGGTATGGCAGTTAGGGGAGGAGCTATATAGCAGCTCTGCTGTGGGTGTCCTCTTGCAACTTCCTGTTGGGAAGGAGAATATCCCACAAGTAATGAATGATCCGTGGACTGGATACACCTTACAAGAGAAATAGGGGTTATTAGCTTTAGTATAGTGGCAGCAATATCGGGAGCGGCAGATTAGGGGTTAATAGATTTATTATAGTGTGGGCGATGTTGGGGTGCCGGGGAATAAGGGTTAACAGCTTTAGTATAGTGGCAGCAATATCGGGAGCGGCAGATTAAGGGTTAATAGATTTATTTTGGTGGCTGCAGATTGGGGGTTAATAACATTATGTAGGTGTCGCCGATGTCGGGGCAGCAAATTAGGGGTGTTTAGATGTGGGGTTTATGTTACGGTGTTAGGTTTAAACGTAATTTTTTTCCCCCATAGACATCAATGGGGCTGCGTTACGGAGCTTTTCATTCCACGCTTCAGGTGTTAGGTTTTTTCTAACAATCTCTCCCCATTGATGTCTATGGGGAAAGCGTGCACGGCAAGTCAAAGCAGCGCTTGTATTTTATGCGGTATGGAGCTCAACGCAACCATATTGCACACAAAAGACGGCTTTTCAAAAACTCTTAAAGGCAGCACTATGGAAAGTGAAATAATGCAACTTTTGATGCGTTCGTTTCGCACCCTCTATAGCGCAAAACATGTCATCTAGGTATAAGCGAGGTAAAAAAGGAATAAGAGGTATAAAAGGAGCAGGGAAAAAAGATGTGCTCAAAACAAAACAACCTAAAAAAAAGAGTGGGGACTTGTGGACTCTCACCACCATGAATGAAAGGAATGTATTAGGTAAGCATAAATGATGTTTTCTTTCATATAGGTGGTGAGAGTCCATTATCCTTTACTCATGGGAACTAATAACCAAGCTGTGGAAGTCCATGAGTAAATAATATAAAGAGAGTGATTTAAAAAACATCTTTTTTCACTGAGAAAATAAATCCACAGCCTCAAAAAGTTTTTTTCTTCTTATAAATGCACTTAAAAACAGGCACCATTCTCAAACTGAGACAACTGCCTGAAGAACCAAAGGCTGCTTCGAATGAAGCAAAAACATAAAAATGGTAGAATTAAGTACAAGTATGCATTCGGAGCTTGATAAATATGCCCCCAAGTAGCTGCTTTGCAAATTTGATCAACTAAAACCTCATTCTTGTAAGCCCAAGTACTTGCAACTGACCTAGTAGAATGAGCTGTAATCCGCTGTGGCGGAGGCTGACATGCCTCCAAATAGGCCCAAATAGGCTCTGTGAATCAAAGGTTTCAACCAAGAGGCTAAAGAAACAGCAGAGGCTTTCTGACCTTTTCTAGGCCCAGAAAAAAGAACAAACAGACTAGAGGTCTGTCAGAAATCCTTAGTGGCATCAACATAATATTTCAATGCTCTTACAACATCCAGAAAATGCATGATCTTACAGAAGTATTCTTAGGATTAGGACATAAAGAAGAAACAACAATCTCTCTACCAGAGTTATCCGAAGAAACAACCTTAGGCAAACATTTTAAATCCTGTTCACAAAACAGATAAGACTCACAAGAAAGAAACAACAGAAGAAATAGCCAAAAGAAACAGAAGAAATAGCCAAAATAAACAACACTTTCTGCTAAAGGAAAAGACAGAACCTTTACCAAGATATCGTCCAGGTAAGGAAGCTCTGATTACAGACAAAAAGGCACTCAGAACCTTGGTAAATATTCTTGGTGCTGTAGCTAGACCAAAAGGAAGAGCAACAAACTGATAATGCTTTTCCAGGAAAGCAAACCACAGAAACTGGCGATGTTCTGGGTGAATTGGAAGTTAAGCATATTTTAAATATATTGTGTACATAAACTCACCTTGCTGCACAAAAGATAGAATAGTCCTGATAGTTTCCATTTTGAAGGATGGAACCCTGGCAAACTTGTTTAGAGTCTTTGGGGCTGATTTATCAACGGTCTGTCTGACATGATACACCCCCTGCAGATTTCGGGGCCAATCGGCCACTAGCAGGGGGTGTCAATCAGCCTGATCATATGAGATCGGGCTGAATTGATGTTCACAGCCTCAGAGCATGCAGACCAGTTAAGGAGCAGCGGTCTTAAGACCGCTGCTTCATAACTGCTGTTTCCCGGAGCCTGAAGGCTCGCACAGAAACAGGGGCATCAGGGGCCTTTCAGCCCTTGATAAATCAGCCCAATTAAAACTGGTCTGAAAGTATCTTCCTTCTTTGGAGCAATGAAGAGATTTGAATAAAATCCCATCCCCTGTTCCTGTAAAGGAACTGGTACAATCACTCCCTTTCTTTCCAGATCTAAGACAGATTGAAGAAAAGTCTGAGCTTTTACAGAATTCCTTGAAACATTGGAGAGAAAAAACCTTCCTCTGGGAGGCCTTGTTCTGAATCTAATCTGATATTCCTGAGAAACAATATTATGAACCCATGTATCTGGAACTGATTGAAACCAAGCCTCTTGAAAAAAACTTTAATCTGCCTCCTACCAAGACTAATGGATCAGGAGCCGCACCTTCATGCATTCTTGGAGGCTGAAACAGATTTCTTGCCCTGTTTGGACTTGTTCCAATTAGCATTAGGCCTCCAGACCAGAGGGACCTTGCTTCTGAAAGGAGTCATTTTTCTGTTTTCTTATTTTGACGAAAGGAACGAAAACAATTAGGATCTTTGAATTTTCCTTTAGATTTATTATCCTGAGGAAGAATACACCTTTAGCCCCATTAATAGTAGAAATAATATAATCTAAACCACACCCAAATAATTTCTTTCCTTGAAGGGAAATAGATAACAATCTAGATTCAGACACTGTTAGCATTCTAGAACTTAAGCCACAAGGCCCTCCTGGAAAGAATAACCAAAGACATGCTTTCACTTTGATTTTCATATCAAACACAGTACCACAAATAAAAGAATTTGCACTTTGAAGCAAACTTAACAGATCAGTAGAAAACTGCTGAGCAAAACTGTCTAACCAGAAAGTAGCTACATCAGCGATAGAAACAGCAGGTCTAATAATATAACCAGTATGTAAATAGGCCTTTCTCAGAAAAGATTTCAGTTTTCAGTTTAAAGAGTCTGTAATAGAACTTCTGTTTTGCAAAGGAATAGCAGTACGTTTAGCTACAGTGGAAATGGCCCCATTCACCTTAGGAACTGTTTCCCATAACTCCAAATTTGCAGTAGGTAAAGGATATAACTTTTAAAACCTTGCAGAAAGATTAAAAGACACACCTGTTTTAAACCATTCCTTAGCAATCATATCAAAAACTGCATCAGGAACAGGGAATCTCAGGGATATATGCAACAGTTCCTTAACACTGAATTTAAACGATTACAAGGTTTATTATCAGAATGTCTAGTATAATCAAACCCTAAAGTAACCAAAACCTCTTTTAAAAGAGAACAAACGTGTTCAACGTTAAATAAAAAAGAGGAATTATCAGGTTCCACATCAGATAAGGGATCCTCACTCTCAGAGGAAACCTCACCATCTGAAGATACCACAGTATCCCCTGTATCAGGGCACACATTACTAGTAGAAGGAAAAGCTTGAATTGACCTTTTACGTTTGTTTGAAGACGGTAGAGCAGCTAGTGCCTTCATAATGGCAGAAGTAATGTAACTCTTCATAGCTGGAGTTACTCCAACTGCATCTTGCTGTAATGACTAGACAGTAGGTGCATTATTACCCTGAGAAACATTCGGCTAGATTACGAGTTGTGCGTTACGGTTTTAACACTGAAAAAATTGAAATTTCAGCGTAAAAACAGTAATGCAGCCATTACGAGTATTGTAGGTATAGCTATACCGCAAGCATTTTAGCCTGTAACGCAACGTCATCAATCCCGCACTCAAAAAATGACGTTTTTACGTGGGATTTCCATAGCACCCGTATTATAATTTGTGCGGTGAAGCTAAAATGCGTGCGTTCCAGCCTATACCGACACAATCCGTTCCGCTATCTGAAAGCAGTAGTTATGAGTTTTGCGCAACAAAAATGTTTTACAAAACTCATAACTAAAATGTTACAAAGTCCTCCCGCATCACAAACACTATTTAAAACTTATTAAACTCTAATATGCCGCTCCCGACATCGCCGCCACTAATAAAAGTTATTAAACCCTATTTCGCTGCTCTCCGACATTGCCGCCACTATAATAAAGTTATTAATTCCTATTCCCCCACACGCCGACACTATAATAAAGCTAATAACCCTATTCCGCCGCTCCCCGACATCGCCACCACTAAATAAAGTTATTACCCCTAAACCTCTGGCCTCTCACATCACTGCCATTAAATAAACCTATTAACCCCTAAACCGCCAGCCCCCCACATCGCAAAAAACTAAATTAAACTATTAACCCCTAAACCTAACAACCCCTAACTTTAAATTAAAATTACAATATCCCTAACTTAAAATAAATAAAAACTTACCTGTGAAATTAAAAAACCTAACTTTAAACTATAAATTAACCTAACATAACTATTATGCTAAAATTAAAATAACTACCAATTAAATAAACTAAATTAAACATAAAAAAAACTAAATTTATGCTTACCTGATAAATTACGTTCTTTTATGATATGACGAGTCCACGGATATCATCCTTACTTGTGGGTTATTAACCTCCTGCTAACAGGAAGTGGCAAAGAGCACCACAGCAGAGCTGTATATGTAAGGAATTTCACTTACTTTACACTGTGTCTTTAAGGATCCTCCTCCTCCTCCCTATAAGACTCACAGCCTGCCTATTCCTGTTGCTGGATTATTGAAGTTGTTTCCTGCAGCAACACTAGACTAGCCTTGCCTAAGAAGTAACTTCTGCTTCTGCAGCTCTAACCTGAACTTGTTCCAGTCGTCTCCAGTTACCAAGTCAGCGGAGTTCCTCTGATCCCCTCTCTCAGCATTTCATTCTGTTACGGGAGCTGCGGTGACGTCATCAGCTACCGCCGCCTCAGTCTCCAGCGTGTCTCAGTAGCTGATGCCGGGTGAACGCTGACAAGCTCCGTTAAGAGTATTATCCCTCAGCACAAACTCCGGTAACTGCAATCTTAACTTGCTGCGACAAGGTATGAACTTATGTTATTTATATGCCTACACTTGTCTAACTGTACTCTGCAATAAATCTGAATACAGCCGATAATAGTAAGGCCATATTAAGTCACAGAGACAACCAGGAGAATAACCTATTTGCAAGGTTGTTCCTGTGACACATTTAAACAATTTATATTAAGGGAAGAGATGAATTTATTCAAGTTAACCTGATGCCTTAATCTGATTAAATTGTTATTTGACGCATTCCAGACTGTAACATTACATAATAATCCAGCCACAAGAAGGATTTACACAGAATCAAGAATTGATTTAATTAACATTCTTTCTGTATTGATACTTAATACATATTAAAGATGGAACCTACCACTATGGCAGATCATTTAAAAAGCCTATCTGATAGGGTTGATCTCCTAGCCAATTCATTTCGTGAATTACAAGTAGAGAATCAGGCTCTAAAAGCCTTTCTCAGAGAAGCTTTAGCAGCCAAACCTAATACAACAGAGCACACACCTGAACCTGCTGTATCAACGCCTGAAAGGTTCTCTGGTAATAGAGCACAGTTCAGGGAATTCAGGAATTCCTGCTTGCTCATGTTCCAATTAAAACCTAAGACCTATGCTACAGAGAGAACCAGAGGAGAGCCCAGGGCATGGGCGGATGCTTTCTTTGAGAAAGAGGACCCTATTTTGGGTTCATTGGAAGCTTTTTTCTCTGAGATGTCAACACTTTATGATGATCCGTACAAACAGATATCATCTGAAAATAACTTGCGTGCATTGAAACAGAATAAAAACCCAGTTGAAACATACATCACTCAATTCAAAATATTTGCAAGAGATGCTATGTGGAACGAAATATCACTTAAAAATCAATTTCGTTTGGGTCTGAGTGAAGAGCTCAAGGATGAGATATCACGTATAGGGGTACCTGAGACCTTGGAAGAATTTTATACAGTCTCTATCTCCATAGATAGGCGTCTCAGAGAGAGACGTTGTGAGAGATTGGGCATTACAAAAAGATTACCTATGTCCCCTACTACTGCTATAAAGGACTTGCCTCAGCCCATGAAGATTGGGTTCATTAAAGGTCCTCTATCTATGAAGGAAAAGACCAGAAGGAAGAATCTAAACCTCTGTTTATATTGTGCATCTCCTAAACATGAGGTGAAAGATTGCCCCCAACTGGCAAAACAAAAAATGGGTAAGAAACCACAACTACAACTTAGTTTCTTCTCTAAGTTAGTTTCTACCTCTTATCTCACAATTCCTGTCTTATTACAGTGGGAATCCTGCAAGATCCAGACGATGGCTCTAATTGACACCGGATCCTGCGGAAACTTCATTGACATGAAATTTGTGAAATTTAATAAAATACCTGTGATTGCAAAGCAAACTCCTGTCTCAGTAAAAGTCATTGATGGTAGTATTTTATCTAGTGGTCCTCTCACACACCAAACTATACCCCTACACCTTCATACAGCCAATCACAACTCTGAACTCATTTCTTTGGATGTTATCTCTTCTCCTATGTTCAGTGTAATTCTTGGTATAAAATGGTTAAGTTCACACAGACCTTTTATTGATTGGGCACACTTAACTATTACATTTCCTGATCACCCAGAGGAAAAGCATCCATCTAATGATTCTATTCTTCTCTCTGTAACTAACATTGACAACAACATACCCTTAGAATACCATGAATTTAGAGATGTGTTCGATAAGACCAAAGCAGAATCTCTTCCACCTCATAGGGCTTATGACTGCCCCATAGATCTGCTTCCAGGGGTATCGATACCTTTTGGCCATCTCTACCCACTCTCTAAACCTGAATTAGAACATTTAAAGGTCTATATTGATGACAACCTTAAAAAAGGATTCATAAGACCTAGTACATCCCCTGCGGGTGCTGGTATGTTTTTTGTTACCAATAAGGATGGTACTCTTAGACCTATAATAGACTACAGAGAGTTGAACAAACGCACTAGGAAAAACAGATATCCCCTCCCGTTGATCCCAGAATTAATAGAAAGATTACGAGGATCCTCGTTTTTCACTAAGTTGGATCTCAGAGGAGCCTACAATCTAATCAGAGTAAGAGCTGGGGACGAGTGGCTTACAGCATTTAGGACTAGATATGGTCTTTATGAATATACTGTAATGCCATTCGGTTTATGTAATGCCCCGGCTACATTTAAATGTTTCATTAATGACATTTTCAGGGACATACTGGATGTTTATGTCATAGTCTATCTAGATGACATTCTGATCTACTCCTCTGATTTGATCCAACACAGACTTCATGTCAAGGAGGTTCTACGCAGGTTAAGGCACAATAAATTGTATGCAAAACCTGAAAAGTGTACATTTGAAACAAAAAATATCACCTTTTTAGGATACCACATTACCAAACAAGGTATATCTACAAAGGATGTGCAGCGCTTCCTGGGGTTCTCTAACTTTTATAGGAAGTTTATCCCAGGATTCGCTAACATCTGCAAACCTCTTACAGATCTAACTAAATTGCATAATAAATTCCACTGGACACCACAAGCTCAAGATGCATTTGTTTTCCTGAAACGGAAGTTCTCTTCTGAACCCATACTGAGATTTCCAGATCTGAACCATCAGTTTGTCCTGGAAGTCGACGCTTCGGATTATGCCATAGGAGCTATCCTCTCCCAAAGACCTTCTTGTAAAGAACCTCTTCATCCAGTGGCCTACTTCTCCAGGGTTCTACAACCGGCAGAAATGAACTACCCTGTGGGGGAGAAGGAGCTGCTGGCGATTAAAAGTTCATTTGACCACTGGCGGCATCTCCTGGAGGGTGCTGTACATCCCATAATTATATTTACTGACCACAAGAATTTGCAGTACCTTCAATCAAACAGGACTCTCTCTTCCAGGCAACTGCGTTGGAGTCTGTACTTCTCGAGATTTCGCTATAACATCTCTTATAGGCCTGGAGAAAAGAATGGTAAAGCAGATGCTTTATCCCGAATGCCTATTAGAAATACTCCAGAAAATCCTCCATCCACAATCATCCCTCAAGACTGTTTCATTGGGTTACTCACAACTCAATTCAAAACAGACCAACTCGCTAATACTGAGATTCCATTAGAAGATCTTACCTTACAGTCAGATGGGTTTTACTATAAAGAAGACAAATTATATATTCCTCCTGAACATCGCCAAGTCGTTTTACAACAGGTCCATGACTCACCACTGGCAGGACATATGGGCACAGAAAAGACTACTGAACTACTCCTTCGTTCCTACTGGTGGCCTGGTCTCAGAAAAACTGTACAAACATACGTGTCTAACTGTGTTACGTGTGTTACTTCCAAACACGCAAAACAACAACCTTTTGGATTCCTACAACCCATTTCAGTGCCTAACAAACCATGGGAGAAAATCTCCATGGATTTTATTGTTGACCTCCCTAGGTCTAACGGATTCAATACCATTTTTGTTGTAACAGACCTGTTTTCCAAAATGGCTCATTTTATTCCCACCACTGCCTTACCCACTTCTAAACATACTTCTGACTTGTTCCTCAGAGAAATAATACGTTTACATGGTATACCTAAGGTTGTTATTAGTGATCGAGGGACACAGTTCACCTCTAGGTTCTGGAGAAATCTCTGTAAATCCCTTCACATTGAACAGTGCCTCACAACTTCTTTCCACCCACAGTCCAATGGACAAATGGAGAGGGTGAATCAAAGCATTGAACAGTATCTGCGCTGTTATTGCTCTCAGGAACAGCACACCTGGGCGACATATCTTCATCTAGCGGAATTCGCTCACAATAACCATGTAAATTCCTCCACAGGTTTTACTCCGTTCTTTGTTAATTACGGATTGCATCCACGTTCAGATCTCCTGCCTAAAACCGAAACGCCCTGTCCCCTGGTGAATGATACCCTGAATGACATCTCCCGAATTTTTACCTCTGTAAGAGCTTACATCTTGGATGCACAAGGTACTCAGAGCAAGTACTACAACCTGAGACATAGAACGGGACCTCGTTATTCAGTTGGTCAGCGGGTATGGTTGTCCACTAAAAACTTAAAATTGCAATACCCTTGTAAGAAATTGGGTCGTACTTATATTGGACCATTTGTCATCTCCCGCATCTTGAACCCTCTTACTGTCACTTTGGATCTACCGCCTTCCATGAAGGTGCACCCTACCTTCCATATATCTTTAGTTAAGCCATGTCTTTCGAATATACCTCCACTTACTCATCTTCCACAGTCTTCTACTTTGAGTGACCAAGAGGAATTCCATGTGCACAGTATCATAGACTCCCGAATTATCCGTGGTCAATTATTCTACTTGGTCCGTTGGCTGGGTTATGGACCAGAGGAAGATTCATGGGAACCCGTCTCTAATATCTCTGCTCCCAGATTGGTTTCCCAGTTCCATTGGAGGCACCCGGACAGACCGCGTCCATGAAACTTCGCTGTGGTTTCCTTTTGGGGGGGGGGGCTCTGTAAGGAATTTCACTTACTTTACACTGTGTCTTTAAGGATCCTCCTCCTCCTCCCTATAAGACTCACAGCCTGCCTATTCCTGTTGCTGGATTATTGAAGTTGTTTCCTGCAGCAACACTAGACTAGCCTTGCCTAAGAAGTAACTTCTGCTTCTGCAGCTCTAACCTGAACTTGTTCCAGTCGTCTCCAGTTACCAAGTCAGCGGAGTTCCTCTAATCCCCTCTCTCAGCATTTCATTCTGTTACGGGAGCTGCGGTGACGTCATCAGCTACTGCCGCCTCAGTCTCCAGCGTGTCTCAGTAGCTGATGCCGGGTGAACGCTGACAAGCTCCGTTAAAAGTATTATCCCTCAGCACAAACTCCGGTAACTGCAATCTTAACTTGCTGCGACAAGGTATGAACTTATGCTATTTATATGCCTACACTTGTCTAACTGTACTCTGCAATAAATCTTAATACAGCCGATAATAGTAAGGCCATATTAAGTCACAGAGACAACCAGGAGAATAACCTATTTGCAAGGTTGTTCCTGTGACACATTTCAACAATTTATATTAAGGGAAGAGATGAATTTATTCAAGTTAACCTGATGCCTTAATCTGATTAAATTGTTATTTGACGCATTCCAGACTGTAACATTACAGTATATATAGCCCCTCCTCTTCCTCTCCACCCTCAGTCATTCGGCCGAAGGTATAGGAAGAGAAAAAGGAAAGGCTAAAAGGTGCAGAGGTGACTGAAGTTTACAAAAAATATAAATAAAAACTGTCTTAAAAAGAACAGGGTGGGCCGTGGACTCGTCATATCGTAAAAGAAAGTAATTTATCAGGTAAGCATAAATTTACTTTTCTTTTACAAAGATATGACGAGTCCACAGATTTCATCCTTGTGGGAAACCAATATCAAAGCAATAGGACACGGATGAAAGGGAGGGACAAGACAGGAACCTAAACGGAAGGCACCACTGCTTGAAGAACCTTTCTCCCAAAGATAGCCTCAGAAGAAGCAAAAGTATAAAATTTGTAAAATTTGGAAAAAGTGTGAAGGGACGACCAAGTCGCAGCCTTACAAATCTGTTTAACAGATGCATTGTTTTTAAAAGTGGAAGCCACAGCCCTAGTAGAATGAGCCGTAATTCTTTCAGGAGGCTGCTGTCCAGAAGTCTCATATTCCAGGCGGATGATACTTCTCAGCCAAAAAGAAAGAGAGGTAGCCGTAGCTTTCTGACCCCTATGTTTTCCGGAATAAACAATGAATAATGAAAATGATTGACGGAAATCCTTAATTGGCTGTAAGTAAAACTTTAAGGCACGGACCACGTCCAATTTATGTAACATACGCTCCTTCTTAGAAGGAGGATTAGGACACAAGGAAGGAACAACACTTTCCTGGTTAATATTCTTATTCAAAACAACCTTAGGAAGAAAACCAGGTTTGGTACGTAAAACCACCATATCAGAATTAAATATGAGATAAGGCAAATCACACTGTAACGCTGAAAGCTCAGAAACTCTTCGAGCAGAAGAAATAGCAACCAAAAACAAAACTTTCCAAGATAACAGTTTAATATCTATGGAATGTATAGGTTCAAACGGAACCCCTTGAAGAACTCGAAGAAATAAATTCAAACTCCAGGAAGGAGTAATAGGTCTAAATACAGGCTTAACCCTAGATAGAGCCCGACAAATAGACTGAACATCTGGTACATTTGCCAAACGTTTGTGAAACAGAATTGACAAAGCTGAAATTTGTCCCTTTAAGGAACTCGCTGATAACCCTGTGTCCAATCCTTCTATGAGAAAGGACAGAATCCTAGGAATCTTAACTTTACTCCATGAGTAACCCTTGGATTCACACCAATAAAGATATTTACGCCATATCTTATGATAGATTTTTCTAGTGACAGGCTTTCTAGCCTGTATCAAAGTATTGATAACTGAATCAGAGAATCCTCGCTTAGATAAAATCAAGCGTTCAATCTCCACGCAGTCAGCTACAGAGAAATTAGATTTGGATGTTGGAAAGGACCTTAAATGAGAAGGTCCTGTCTCAATGGAAGTTTCCACAGTGGCAGAGAGGGCATGTTCACTAGATCCACATACCAAGTCCTGCGTGGCCACACAGGCGCTATCAGGATCACTGAAGCTCTCTCCTGTTTGATTTGAGCAATCACGCGTAGGAGGAGAGGAAACGGCAGAAACACATAAGCTAGGCTGAACAACCAAGGCACTGCCAAGGCATCTATCAGTTCGGTCTGAGGATCCCTTGACCGGGATCCGTATCTTGGAAGCTTGGCATTCTGTCGGGATGCCATCAAATCCAATTCCGGTCTGCCCCATCTGAGAATCAATGAGGTAAATACCTCCGGGAGAAGTTCCCACTCCCCCGGATGAAAAGTCTGTCGACTTAGAAAATCTGCTTCCCAGGTCTCTACTCCTGGGATGTAGATCGCTGTAGAAGCTCTCAGTTCCAGAATATTGATTGGAAGAAGAGACTCCACTTGAGTCCAAACACCCTGAGCCTTTAGGGAGTTCCAAACTGCACCCCAGCCCAAAAGGCTGGCATCTGTTGTCACTATTACCCACGAGGGTCTGCGGAAACAAGTCCCTTGGGACAGATGATCTGGCGACAACCACCAAAGAAAAGAGTTTCTGGTCTCTTGATCCAGATTTATCTGAGGAGATAAATCTGCATAATCCCCATTCCACTGTCCGAGCATGCACAGTTGCAGTGGTCTGAGATGAAAGCGAGCAAACGGAACGATGTCCATTGCCACTACCATTAATCCAATTACTTCCATACACTGAGCCACTGATGGCCGAGGAATGGACTGAAGTGCTCGGCAAGTATTTAGAATCTTTGATTTTCTGACCTACGTCAGAAATATTTTCATGGCTACCGAGTCTATCAGAGTTCCCAAGAAAGGAACCCTTGTCTGTGGGACAAGTGAACTCTTCTCTATGTTCACCTTCCAGCCGTGAGTTCTCAGAAAAGACAACACTGTGTCCGTGTGAGATTTTGTCAGATGATATGTTGACGCCTGAATCAGAATGTTGTCCAGATAAGGCGTCGCCGATATTCCTCGCGGTCTGAGAACTGCCAAAACAGAGCCTAGAACCTTTGTGAAGATTCTAGGTGCTGTGGCCAATACGAAGGGAATAGCCACAAATTGATAATGTTTGTCCAGAAAGGCAAACCTTAGAAACTGATGATGATCCTTGTGGATAGGAATATGAAGGTAAGCATCCTTCAAGTCCACGATAGTCATATATTGACCCTCCTGGATCATTGGTAAAATTGTTCGTATTGTCTCCATCTTGAATGATGGAACTCTTAGAAATTTGTTTAGACACTTGAGATCTAAAAATGGGTCTGAACGTTCCCTCCTTTTTGGGAACCACAAATAGGTTTGAGTAAAACCCCTGTCCCTGTTCCAATCTTGGAACTGGACAAAATACTCCCATAGTAGAAAGGTCTTTTACACAGCGTAAGAACGCTTCTCTTTTTATCTGGTTTGCAGATAACTTTGAAAGATGAAATCTCCCTCTTGGGAGAAAGTCCTTGAATTCCAATAGATAACCGTGGGTCACTATTTCTAGTGCCCAGGGATCCTGAACATCTTTTGCCCAAGCCTGAGCAAAGAAAGAGAGTCTGCCCCCTACTAGATCCAGTCACGGATCGGGGGCCGCCCCTTCATGCTGTCCTAGGAGCAGAAGCAGGCTTTTTGGATTATTTATCCTTATTCCAGTTCTGATTAGGTCTCCAGACCGACTTAGAATGGGTAAAATTCCCCTCCTGCTTTGAGGAAGAAGAAGCGGGGGGTCCTCCTTTAAAGTTCTGAAAGGAACGAAAATTATTCTGTTTACCCCTCACTTTAACCCGACTTATCCTGAGGTAGGGTATGGCCTTTACCTCCTGTAATATCAGAAATGATTTCCTTCAATTCTGGCCCGAAAAGGGTCTTGCCTTTAAAGGGAATAGCTAAAAGCTTATGTTTTGATGACACATCAGCAGACCAAGGTTTGAGCTACAACGCTCTACCTGCTAAAATAGCAAATCCTGCATTTTTTGCAGCTAATCTAGCAATTTGAAAAGCGGCATCAGTAATAAAAGAATTATCTAGCTTGAGAGCCTTAATTCTATCTAAAATGTCATCTAATGGAGTCTCAACTTTAAGAGACTCTTCTAGGGACTTTAGTAGACCCTCTAATTTCTTATCCATAGGGTCTTTGAAAGCATAACTATCCTCAATGGGTATAATAGTACGCTTAGTTAGGGTAGATATAGCTCCCTCTACCTTAGGGACCATTTGCCATGAGTCCCGAATGGTATCTGATATGGGAAACATTTTCTTAAAATTAGGAGGGGGAGAAAACGGTATACCTGGTCTATCCCATTTCTTTCTAATAATTTCCAAAATTCTCTTAGGAACCGGAAAAAAAAACATCAGTGTAAGTAGGTACTTCCAAATATTTATCCATTTTACACAATTTCTCTGGAGGAATCACAATAGGGTCACAATCATCCAGAGTCGCTAAAACCTCCCTAAGTAACAGGCGGAGGTGTTCAAGCTTAAATTTAAATGAGATAGCATCCGAATCTGTGTGAGGTAAAATATTTCCTGAATCAGAAATTTCACCCTCAGACAGTAATTCCCTGACCCCCAACTCTGTGAGGGAACATCGGAAATAGCTAATAAAGCATCAGAGGATTCAGTATTCACATTAATACCTGACCTACTGCGTTTGCCCTGCAACACTGGTAATTTAGACCGGTGTTTTTCAACCAGTGTGCCGTGGCACACTAGTGTGCCGTGAAAGATCCTCAGGTGTGCCACGGCAGACTGACAACAGTGTGACATATTTTTTAAACTTTGCTTGTTTTTTACTCCCAGTGCAGGGGTAGTTTGTAGGAGGCATGGCATAACAGCACAATGCATACAGTATGTGTGTGTTTGTGTGTATTTGTATATATATATATATATATGCTGTATTAGGCTACAATGTGTGATTTTTTTAAAATTTTGGGATGGTGGTGTGCCACAGGATTTTTTAATGTAAAAAAATGTGCCACGGCAAAAAAAAGGTTAAAAATCACTGATTTAGACAATACCTCTGTAAGGGTAGTTGACATAGCTGCAGCCATCTCCTGCAGAGTAAAGGAATTAGATGCACTAGAAGTACTAGGCGTCGCTTGTGTGGGCATTAAAGGTTGTGACACTTGGGGAGAATTGGATGGCATATCCTGATTCTCTTCAGACTGAGAATCATCCATAGGCACACTTACTTTATTTAAAATATGCTTTTTACATTGTAAAGCCCTTACAGTACAAAAGTTACACAATGTAAAAGGGGGTTGCACAATAGCTTCTAAACACATAGAACAATGAGGAACCTCAATGTCAGACATGTTGAACAGACTAGTAATACCACAAAAGTCGTTTAAACACTTATTTATAGCATAAAATAAACATTAGAAAAAACGTGTACTGTGCCTTTAAGAAAAGAAAAAGTGAACAATTTTTCCAAAATGCCCAAAAAACGTTAAATTATTCCCAAATTTAACTTAAATATCGTTAGTTAATCCAAAAATTACTGCACTCAGAAGCAAAGGCAGAAATAAGGCTTTAGAAGTACTTATATCAACATCTAGTCAAAAGCTAGATAAAAATACCCTCTACACCTCGCCACAGCTCTGCTGTGGCGCCTACCTGCCCCCAGAGTACTTCTGTCTCCCATGTTACATAATGCCCAAATATCAACTAATGATAAATATAATATAGGGACTCCTCAGAAAAAAAGACTGCACATACCTTAATGCTGCTTGTAGCATGAAACCGGTCTCCACACTGAAGATGTCTCATGGTTACCTTCAGAAGTCTTTTGGGAACCAGTGTGGATCTTAGTTAGAAATGCTAAGATCATCAAACCTCAGGGCAGAAATCTTCTTCCATATCCCCCTCAGGAAAATAGTACGCACCGGTACCATTTTAAATAAAAAATTTCTTGATTGAAGAAACTAAAACTAACACCTCACTTTACCATGTCTTCACACAGGCAAAGAGAATGACTGAGGGTGGAGGGGAAGGGCTATATATATACAGCTCTGCTGTGGTGCTCTATGCCACTTCCTGTTAGCAGGAGGTTATTATCCCACAAGTAAGGATGAAATCCGTGGACTCGTCATATCTTTGTAAAAGAAAACCTAACACTACTAAAAAAATGTAAGTCTAAAATTACAAAAAAAAATACTAAATTACAAAAATTAACAAACACTAAATTACGAAAAATAACAAACGAAATTATCCAAAATAAAAATAATTACACCTAATCTAATAGCCCTATACACCTAACTTTTTTTCCGTAGACATCAATGGGGTTGCGTTACGGAGCTTTTCATTCCGCGCTTCAGGTGTTATTTTTTTTTCTAACACTCTCTCCCCATTGATTTCTATAGGGAAAGCGTGCGCGAGCACGTATTCTCATCCCTTGGATTTCGTGCGGTATGGAGATTATCGTCACTATATTGTATGCACAAGGCGGCTTTTCAGAAACTTGTAATGGCAGCACTATGAAGGGTGAAATATTGCAACTTTTGTTGCGTTCGTTTCGCACCCTCTATAGCGCAAAACTCGTAATCTAGGAAATTAAAAACTAAGGAGCCAATAACTGTACAGAAAAAAAGAGTACTCTAACCCAACGAGCGTATATAAGCGTTGAGAGCCAGACGCTGCAAAATTTATACGCGCATAAGCAAGGGGAATAGTAAGACTCTGTCCCAGGGCCATATATATAAAAACACATACAGATAAACTCTTAAACAAATAAAATTGCTCACATAAAGCTATATGAGTGTCTATATAAAGAACAAAAAACATACCCAAAGACACTTGTCTACTTACAAGCCAGTAGTAGACAGAAAACCAGTCTTGAAACATATCAGCAGAGGTAATGGAGATAGGAGTAAAGGGAGGCAGAAGACGAGTCCTTGCAACCACATTTATAGAGGGCCTATGAAGGATTTCCGATTAGGCAAAACCATTGTATCACAAACCATACTCCAGTACATCCCCCTGACAAGCACTGAACTCTGAGGGGAACGGGGCCTCAACATACACTGAAAACCCCTTTCTCTGAAGAACACTGCACATCTTCATTCTTCGACCACCTCCAGCGGAGGCAAAGCAAAGACTGAGGTATGTGTGAGGTGGGAGGGGTTTTATAGAGCTATTGGGGTTTGGGAATCTTTGCTTCCTGTTAGTTGCACAGAAGTAATTCCCATGAGTAAAGGATCATGGACTCTCACCACCTGTATGAAATATATATATATATATATATATATATATATATATATATATATATATATATATATATATATATATATATATATATATATATTGTGAAATAGTTAACCAGAGCTTTACTAGCCCTTAATTTGTTATAGCAAAGGTGAGTGCCTGGTGTGTTACTTTGTCAATAAGCACAATAAACGAGGGATTTCATTCAAAAATAACTTCTGCAATACAGACCATTTTATTTTAATGTTCCATTAAATTCCATGTCCTTTATGTATTCTCATTTTTATATATTTTTTTCATAAGATATTGCTTATGAAGATAGCTATGCATGTATTGTCTTCCATTAACTTTTTAATAGACATTGATTAATGAGGCAAGTAAATGAATATACTATGCCATATGGTGTTTATTAATGTAAATTCAATCAGAGTTTTTTTTATAGCATCACCTAAGCGTTCCCTTTCAGAATTCATTAGTATCATTCAATAGCATTCATGAATGAGTACACCTTACAGTATATTATGAAAGTATAATTCACAAGTACTTTACTGTGAACAAAAAGAAATGCATTTTCAGTTTGCACAATATTTATTGTCTGATTTGAGCCATAAATAAACATAACATACAATGCCAGCACATATTTATAGCTACATATATTTTAGTGTAATTGAGAATATCCATCAAATACAAATGGAATTTCAATCATGCTTTTACTGTTTACGTGCTAGGTACACGTATGCTTCATGCTGTGAAAATAATGTGTATGTTATGTCTCCTAAATTACCATAGCAGTATAGAGCTATGTTAATAGCCGCTGGTATTTACCACTGTAATCAGCTTTGTTATACTTGATAGTTATGTATATTTCAGCAGCCAAGAATATAATATAAGCATCAGATATTACAAATTATTTTGTAAATAAGGTTTGGCCTATATAATTTTAAGAATGTTTTTATTAAAAAAAATACTGGCAGCAGCTGTTTTAATAAAATGAAGACATCTTTAAACATGTTCATTTTTTTTATTAAAGGGATCCCCCAACACATTATTCATGAGGGTTAAGCTTAGTTAAAGGTACATGAAACCCAAAAATGTATTTCATTATTCAGACAGAACATATATTTGCAATTTACTTCTATTATCTAATTTGCTTTATTCTCTTGGTATCCTTTCTTGAAGGAGCAGCAATGCACTACTAGGAGCTAACTGAATACATTGGTAAGCCAATAACAAGAGGCATATGTGTACAGCCACTAATCAGCAGCTCCTGAGCCTACCTAGAGAATAAAACAAATTAGATAATAGATGTTAGTGAACCTCATACCACTAACAAGACCTGTAGGAGACCTCATACCACTAACAAGATCTGTAGGAAACCTCATACCACTAACAAAACCTGTAGAAGACCTCATACCATTAACAAGATCTGTAGGAAACCTTATACCACTAACAAGATCTGTAGGAAACCTTATACCATTAACAAGATCTGTAGGAGACCTCATACCACTAACAAGACGTGTATGAAACCTCATACCACTAACAAGATCTGTAGGAGACCTCATACCACTAACAAGATCTGTAGGAAACCTCATACCACCAACAAGACCTGTAGGAGACCTCATACCATTAACAAGATCTGTAGGAAACCTCATACCACTAACAAGATCTGTAGGAAACCTTATACCATTTACAAGATCTGTAGGAGACCTCATACCACTAACAAGACCTGTAGGAAACCTCATATCACTTACAAGATCTGTAGGAGACCTCATACCTTTAATAAGATCTGTAGGAGACCTCATACCACTAACAAAACCTGTAGGAGACCTCATACCATTAACAAAATCTGTAGGAAACTTCATACCATTAACAAGATCTGTAGGAGACCTCATACCATTAACAAGATCTGTAGGGAACCTAATACCATTAACAAGATCTGTAGGGAACCTCATACCACTAACAAGATCTGTAGGAGACCTCATACCACTAACAAAACCTGTAGGAGACCTCATACCATTAAGAAGATCTGAAATTGAAATCACACCCGCAAGATCTAGAAATGGAGTTTAGCAATCCAGGTCTTAAATTGTTTCTTTTTATTTCATAAACACATTTTTGTGATTGTAAGATTTTTTTTGCACGGTTTTTAAAAAAATCAGAAGTCCCAAAATATCGTGTTTTGAATAATTGTAATTTACAATATCAAGAACATCTTGTTGCCATTTTCTACAGTAACAGAAATACTATTCGGCAAAGACAAACCTTATTCTGTACAATGAGGTTTGGAACATTGGCAATAATTAAAAATTGTTACTTTGCGGTTTCATGATTATTCTTTTATAGAAAACAATATCAGTTGTGGTTATTTTCTTGTTATAGAATATTATTTCCTGCTCTGTTCATCTGGATTTTAGATGTAAATCTCTCCAAATCAGAAAACAATGTTTTTCAATCAATGGGAAAAAAAAGAAAAATATACTAACAGTTTTTTTTTAAAAAAAACTCACTGAGCAAACATGCCCTGTATATTATTATACAAAGAGCATTCAGATTGTTTCACACTTATGATGGTTATCTTTACAAACATAAATGATTATTTTCCTTAGACACTGTACAAAAAGATCAATCTAAACACCACGTTTTTAATATTCTTTTCTAACCTTTTTTCCACACCATTTTGCGTTATCTTTGTGCCTTAAAATCTCGTTAAGCAAAGTTTTGCAATGGTAAATTTGTACATTTGTGCAGCATAAACATGGTGTAAATGATGATTTAGCGGATCCCATTGATTTTAGTGGGAGCTGATATAAGTAAATCACAGACGATATTTAAGAAGCACAAATAAGTAAAAAAAATGAACACTATAAACGGACTTTAAGCGTTAAAAGGAAAAGTTAACTATTACCAGCCACAGATAATGCATTATCAGTAACTTTTATTTTAATACATTAGTGCTTTTAGGTTGTTTTTTGTGTGTGTGTTTGTTTGTTTTTTAATATTTTTTATTGAGGTTTATTGTAACAAACAGGTGAATATCTCAAATTACAATGGAATACAGTAAGGGTGGATATTAATACTTGTTGCATAAACAAGATTCATATAAGATTATAAGATAACAATTCCTTATATGGCAGTTTCAGGAATGGGAAAAAATGCAAAAGCATAGGCCTCTGATAGAGAAAAAAGCAAGAGGCAAACATCAATGGGGTATTGAAATAATGAAAAAATTTGACGCCAAGTATGACGCACAACGTAACTTAAAATTTTTTGGCGACAAAAATAACCGGAAATCACTAATGACGCTGCCGTGTGAAAGGTCTCAGCGTCACGTATGACGCCGGAAATGACGAAGTTGTGTCATAAACGTCTTTTTCTGCGCCAAAAATTTTTTCGCAACAAGAATGACGCAATAAAGTTTAGCATTAGACACACCCGCGGGCCTAATACCCGCAATAGCAAGAAAGTAGTCAATTGAAAAAAAGACTAAACCCCAGGTAAGAAATACATTTCTTAAAATGTTTAAATTCTCCAAATATGAAACTGACAGTCTGCTGAAGGAAATACATGAACTTGACTCATGGCAAATATAAGTACAATACATATATTTAGAACTTTATATAAATGCATAAAGTGCCAAACCATAGCTGAGGTGTCTTAAGAAATAAAAAACATACTTACCAAAAGACACCCATCCACATATAGCAGATAGCCAAACCAGTACTAAAACAGTTATTAGTAGAGGTAATGGTAGATTGAGAATATATCGTCGATCTGAAAAGGGAGGTAGGAGATGAATCTCTACGACCGATAACAGAGAACCTATGAAATAGACCCCCGTTAGAGAAATCATCGTATTCAATAGGTGATACTCCCTTCACGTCCCTCTGACATTCACTGTACTCTGAGAGGAATCGGGCTTCAACAATGCTGAGAAGCGCATATCAACATAGAAATCTTAGCACAAACTTACTTCACCACCTCCATAGGAGGCAAAGTTTGTAAAACTGAATTGTGGGTGTGGTGAGGGGTGTATTTATAGGCATTTTGAGGTTTGGGAAACTTTGCCCCTCCTGGTAGGTTTGTATATCCCATATGTCACTAGCTCATGGACTCTTGCCAATTACATGAAAGAAAAGGAAATATAACATAATTGGTATGAGACTTAACTCAAAAGTCCTCTGGGGCGGTCACCCCAGGGCCTCCTTTAAATCGAGAAAAAGCAAACAAGAGGAAAGGGAAGAGAAGGTTGTGATAAAAACCACACATAATCCAGAGCTGCATTCAGGCCTAAAAAAATAAAGTTTTTCTTTCTTATTATTTTATTTGTATTGGCGAATAAAAGCGATAACAAGGATTACAAACCTAATGGGATACAGAAGTAAAAATCAGTCAGTGTCACTTACTGGCCATACTGGACAGAATTAGTGGTTAAGATCTAAGAACAAGAGAAAGCGGTAGAAAGAGAGAAAAAAAAGAAAAAACGGGAAGATAAAGAAAAAATCAATCCAGATCCTCATAACTCTACTGCACCATGAACTCATAGCTTTGCCCACCTCCGAGTCTCCCACACAAGGCAATGAAGATCTGTTTTATTGTGTATAGTTAAAGGGACATAATGCTCATATTCTAAATCACTTGAAAGTGATGCAGTTTAACTGTAAAAAACTGACAGAAAAATATCACCTGAGCATCTCTATGTAGAAAAGGAAGATATTTTACCTTACAATTTCCTCAGCTCACCAGAGTAAGTGCTGTGTAAAAATGTATCTTTCAGTTACTGTCCAGCTGCAGGTAAAAAAAGAAAAAAGGAAGAAATGAACAGCAGCCAATCAGCATCAGCAGTGCTAAGGTCATGAACTCTTTTACTGTGATCTCATGAGATTTCACTTAACTCTCATGAGATTTCATAGTAAACTTTCTTAAACTGAATAGAGAAATAACATTATTGTGCATGAGGCTCACTCCCTTGTCGGTCCTGGGACAGGCATACTGATTTGCTGCTTAAAGTTCTTTACAAAGAAGGTAGAGAGAGCAGGGGTAGAGAGGTAGATCTGGGTGTCATCAGCATAGAGGTGATATTTGAAGCCATAGCTGCTGATATGTTAACCCAGTGAAGAAGTATAGAGAAGAGTAGAGGACCCAGGGCAGAGCCTTAAGGAACTCCAAGCAGACAGAGGTGTAAAGATCTCCTGTTATAGAATGCACAGAACTCATTAAGGCACCATTGTTCAACTTCAAGAACTTTTTATTAACTGAAGATAACACACCCATTTCACTGTTATACCTCATGCTTGTCCCTAGTGTTAGAATATATGAACTGCAACAAATATAAACAGCAACAACTGGAACAAACCATTATGATATATTCATTACATCTCCCTTCTTAAAAATAAATGAAAAATAAAACAATATATATTAGATATAAAGGAATATACATTTAAAAAAACAAACAAAAAAAAACACAAGCACAAAAACAAATAAACAAACAAAGCACACAGTTATGTAGTGTCATAAGCTTCCTAATGCTTTGGCTTGATTCTCCGTCCATATCTTGAGAATCAACTGGGTGGCTCAACTTGTGCTGTGTCTGTTGTGCTAGGAAGAATCACATTGGAGCTGTGATCAGAGAGTTGTGCGGTTGGTGTTGTACTCAGTAATTGTCCCTCCTGTATGTCCACATGTGAAGCATCAGTTGAGCTTAGAGTCTCATTTATATCATTATGTAACATCCTTGGTGGTACATGAAGCACTGCATCTGGAATATTTGTAACTCCTGTATTTGTACCTCTGTTATGACGCAGATGTACTCTGTTGCGCCGGTAATCTTTGCCATTGTCGGTGCGGACAATGTATGAGCGTGGTGCACTTGTTACTTTGGTTACCACTGCAGATTTCCACCTTCCTTCTAAATTTTGCATCCTTACCCTATCGCCAAGCTCACAAGGTTTTAGAAATTTAGACCCACAATCATAGTACTGTTTCTGCCTGTTTTTTAATGTTTCCACTCGCTGTTTAACCATTTCAGGATTCTGTACTTTGGAGGCAAGTTGTGTAGGTGTTGAAGGCAAAACTGATTTCAAACGTCTACTCATTAGTAATTGTGAAGGTGATGCAATTCCATCTATTGGGGTGTTACGGTAGTTTAGAATACACAGGTATGGATCTTGATTAGTTTGGGCTGCTTTTTCCAAAATGTTCTTTGCAATTTGTACATATTTTTCAGCTAAGCCATTTGACTGTGGGTAATGTGGGCTGGACAATGTGTGTTTGAAACCCCATTCTTTTGCAAAGTTTGCGAATTCCATTGAGGAGTACTGAGGACCATTATCTGATATTAACTCATCACATATGCCATGTCTTGCCAAGACAGATTTAATGACATTTATCACTGCACTAGACTTAGTGTCTCTTAGTTGAACTATTTCAAAGTAACGACTGTAGTAGTCTACCATTATAAGATAGTTGTTATGGTTCCATGTAAATAGGTCTGATGCAATTCTTTGCCAAGCTCTCTCTGGCTGTACTCTTGTTACCATTGGCTTCTTTTGGTTTGCTCTTTGATTTTCTTGACATGTTGCACAATTATTGACCATGTCTTCAAACTGTGAATTCATTCCAGGCCAATATAAGAGATCCCTAGCACGTCTTTTACACAAGACTATTCCAAAATGCCATATATGCAGTTTTCTTATTATTTCTTTCCTGAGCTCCGGGGGAACCACAATTCTCTCCCCTTTAAAAACAATCCCATCAATTATTGACAGTTCTTTTCTTACATTCCAGTAAGGTTTTAAGTCAACATTCACTTTGGCTTTTGAGTTTGGCCATCCTTGCCTTATTATTGTAACCAAATTGGCCATAGTTGCATCCCTTTCTGTTGCTAGCTGTATTTCTTTAAGTTTCTCATCAGTAGCAAGTAATTGTAAAAGTACAGAGTGCACATGCTCTTCCAAGTCCCTTTCCTCTCTTTCATCTTGTCCAGGCTTAAATGTCCTTGAAAGCATATCAGCTACTGGAATTCTATTGCCAGGTACATATACTACAGGCATATCATATTTTTGTATTCTTAGGATCATTCTTTGCAGCCTTGGTGGAGCGGACACAAGTGGTTTTTCCATGATGCTCATAAGTGGTTTGTGATCAGTCTCAACTGTGACTTTCTGCCCATAGATGTATTGATGAAACCTTTCACAACCAATTACAATGGCCAACATTTCTTTTTCTATTTGGGCAAAGTTGCGTTGCGTAGGAGTCATTGGTCTGGAAGCATATGCAACAGGCCTGCCTTCCTGCATTAGGACTGCTCCTAAACCGAACTGAGAGGCATCAACCTGTATTGTTACCTCATATCATCACAGTCCTGAAAGGCACAGTCTTTAGCTATGAGATGTAGCTGTGTGACCCACTCATCTATAGATTCTGTTTTACCCTGATGTCTTTCATAAAACACTTTTCTCCGTACAGTTATGTTTTTCTTAGGATTACAGTATGCCTCAAATTTCTCACATAACACATTGGGATCCTTTTTACCTTCAGCAGATATAGCTCCACTTGCACTCCATGATCTGCAAATATCTCTGCCTTTCTGTCCAATGCAAATGAGAAACTGTGCAGCCTTCTGCTCCTGTGTCCACTTGTCAGCATCAGGGCCAGCAAATAATAATTCCACGAGCTCTCTCCATCTTGTCCAGTGCTCACATACATTGCCTTTATCAAAGTCCATAGGAGGCACTTGCTGTCTGCTTGCAGCCATGACAATCAAACTGAAATAAATCTGTTTACTTCTGACACCATGTAAAGATCTCCTGTTATAGAATGCACAGAACTCATTAAGGCACCATTGTTCAACTTCAAGAACTTTTTATTAACTGAAGATAACACACCCATTTCACTGTTATACCTCATGCTTGTCCCTAGTGTTAGAATATATGAACTGCAGCAAATATAAATAGCAACAACTGGAACAAACCATTATGATATATTCATTACAAGAGGCATTGAAGAAGAGGAGTTGCTGCCAGCAAATGATACAGAAAAGGACCTGTGAGAAAGATTAGAGTGGATCCAAGAGAGAGCAGTGTCACAGAGACCAAGAGAGCTGAGGGTCTGTAGGAGAAGGGAGTGGCCAACCATGTTAAAGGTAGAGGAGAAGTCAAGTAAGATAAGTATAGAGTAGTGGCCGTTACTTTTAGCAGAAGGGAGACTGTTAGTAACCTTTGTGAGGACAGTTTCAGATGAGTGTTGGGGGCAGATGCCAGATTACAGGGAGTCAAGCATAGAGTTGGAATACAGGAAGTGGGTTAGGCAGTCGGAAACTAGTTTGTCTAGGAGTTTTGAGGATAGTGGAAGCAGTGATAAAGAGCAGAAAGTGTATTCGGTATATATTAATGTACAGCTCATTCTGCCAACCGAAGAGCTAAAGAACATTTTTTTTGTAATTTTTATTGTAACACATGCAATCTTGTAAGCTTGTGAGTTTCTAATTCATTATCTGATGGATCTAATCTTATTGAGGGAATCACTAACCAGAGTGTGATTAAGGGAATAGTAAAAAACCTGAATTTATAGCACACAGCAGCACATTGCAAATTCAGTTAGAGGCATTTCTGCACACATGCATTTGTCAAAAGCGCTCGCCTAAGCGCTACTGGTGACATCACAAATGCACAGTACAAGGTATCATAAAAACTGTTTCTCAGGAAATCCTTGAATGTCTTTTTAAAGGGACAATAAACCAGCATTTTTTCTTTCAGAAACCAGAGTGTAAAATAAAAAATAAAATAAAAAAAACTTCTCAATTTATTTATTATCAAATGTATTTATTTTCTTGGGATTCTTTGTTGAAAGGCAGGAGGTTCTGGAGCATGCAGGTGTGACAAGCACTATATAGCATCAGCATTTCAATAATGCTTTTTACAATATTATTAATTTGCGAGAGCACACAATGACAGCAGTGTATGTGCACTACTTACCTAGGTATGCTCTTCAACCAAGCATACACAAAAGAGAAAGAAAACACTCAACTGAGACAGAGCAAACCTAGAAATACTTTTGTGCTTATCCACAGGGGCAGTGTATAACCTTGAAATCTCTCTAAGTCCTGGCCTCTCTGCAGCAAGCCATGTGTCCTGGCCTCTCTCTGCAGCAATCCTCGTGTCTTGGCCACTTTGCAGCAAGCCTCACATCCTGGCCTCTTAGCAGCTTAGTTTTGTGTCCTGGCCTCTTTGCAGCAAGCCTCATGTTCTGGCCTCTCTGCAGCAAACCTCATGTTCTGGCCTCTCTGCAGCAAATCTCATGTTCTGGCCTCTCTGCAGCAAACCTCATGCTCTGGCCTCTCTGCAGCAAACCTCATGTTCTGGCCTCTCTGCAACAAACCTCATGCTCTGGCCTCTCTGCAGCAAACCTCATGTTCTGGCCTCTCTGCAACAAACCTCATGCTCTGGCCTCTCTGCAACAAGCCTCATGTTCTGGCCTCTCTGCAACAAGCCTCATGTTCTGGCCTCTCTGCAACAAACCTCATGTTCTGGCCTCTCTGCAACAAGCCTCATGTTCTGGCCTCTCTGCAACAAGCCTCATGTTCTGGCCTCTCTGCAACAAGCCTCATGTTCTGGCCTCTCTGCAGCAAATCTCATGTTCTGGCCTCTCTGCAGCAAATCTCATGTTCTGGCCTCTCTGCAGCAAATCTCATGTTCTGGCCTCTCTGCAGCAAGCCTCATGTTCTGGCCTCTCTGCAGCAAGCCTCATGTTCTGGCCTCTCTGCAGCAAACCTCATGTTCTGGCCTCTCTGCAGCAAACCTCATGTTCTGGCCTCTCTGCAACAAGCCTCATGTTCTGGCCTCTCTGCAACAAACCTCATGTTCTGGCCTCTCTGCAACAAGCCTCATGTTCTGGCCTCTCTGCAACAAGCCTCATGTTCTGGCCTCTCTGCAACAAGCCTTATGTTCTGGCCTCTCTGCAACAAGCCTCATGTTCTGGCCTCTCTGCAGCAAATCTCATGTTCTGGCCTCTCTGCAGCAAATCTCATGTCCTGGCCTCTCTGCAGCAAATCTCATGTTCTGGCCTCTCTGCAGCAAGCCTCATGTTCTGGCCTCTCTGCAGCAAATCTCATGTTCTGGCCTCTCTGCAGCAAATCTCATGTTCTGGCCTCTCTGCAGCAAACCTTATGTTCTGGCCTCTCTGCAACAAGCCTCATGTTCTGGCCTCTCTGCAACAAACCTCATGTTCTGGCCTCTCTGCAACAAGCCTCATGTTCTGGCCACTCTGCAACAAGCCTCATGTTCTGGCCTCTCTGCAGCAAATCTCATGTTCTGGCCTCTCTGCAGCAAATCTCATGTTCTGGCCTCTCTGCAGCAAATCTCATGTTCTGGCCTCTCTGCAGCAAGCCTCATGTTCTGGCCTCTCTGCAGCAAACCTCATGTTCTGACCTCTCTGCAGCAAACCTCATGCTCTGGCCTCTCTGCAGCAAACCTCATGTTCTGGCCTCTCTGCAGCAAACCTCATGTTCTGGCCTCTCTGCAACAAGCCTCATGTTCTGGCCTCTCTGCAATAAATCTCATGTTCTGGCCTCTCTGCAACAAGCCTCATGTTCTGGCCTCTCTGCAGCAAATCTCATGTTCTGGCATCTCTGCAGCAAGCCTCATGTTCTGGCCTCTCTGCAACAAGCCTCATGTTCTGGCCTCTCTGCACATGTTCTGGCCTCTCTGCAACAAGCCTTATGTTCTGGCCTCTCTGCAACAAGCCTCATGTTCTGGCCTCTCTGCAACAAGCCTTATGTTCTGGCCTCTCTGCAACAAGCCTCATGTTCTGGCCTCTCTGCAACAAGCCTTATGTTCTGGCCTCTCTGCACATGTTCTGGCCTCTCTGCAACAAGCCTCATGTTCTGGCCTCTCTGCAACAAGCCTCATGTTCTGGCCTCTCTGCAACAAGCCTCATGTTCTGGCCTCTCTGCAACAAATCTCATGCTCTGGCCTCTCTGCAGCAAACCTTGTGTCCTGGCCTCTCTGCAGCAAGCCATCTGCCCTGGCCTCTCTGCAGCAATCCTCGTGTCTTGGCCTCTTTGCAGCATGCCTCGTGTCCTGGCCTCTTAGCAGCTTAGTTTTGTGCAGTGGCGTCACTAGGGTTGGTGTCACCCCCCCCCCCCAGAAAGCAGACACACACAAAAACACAGGCACACACACATACAAACACTCAGACACACTTAAAAACATACTCAGATGCACTCACAAACACTCGGAAACACACTCAGACACACACACAAAAACATACACACAAAAACACTGAGACAAACACACAAAAACACTGAGACACACACACACACAAAAACTCAGACACACACACACACACACACAAAAACTCAGACACACACATACAAAATATGTAAACTGCACTGCATTAATTATAAAGCGCATGCCTAGAGCTGCTCCCTGGCTCAGCAGAACATCAAATGAAAGATAAACAGAGCACTCTAAAATAAATCACTGAAGAAAAGGTTTAGGCGCAAACTATGAAAATTCTGCTGTCTGACTCTGTTCCAAGTCTGTCAGTGCACAGCCCCGGGCCGCGTGCCTACCGCTTCTTATGGCCAATCACCTCTGCACTCTGCCCACCCCCAGACCCCCGCCCGCCCTCCTACCTGTTCAGTGTGCACTTAGTGTACCGTAACCGTAAAGGTCTAGTGGGCATCATACGTGGCTCCTTCACTTTAGAGACAGTGTCAGACAGTCATGCGGTCAGGTGGAGTGACTCCACTGCTCCACATGTCACTGAGCAGTGAGCACAGATAGGCAGGCAGGTTTAGGCTAGCAGCGCAACTTTGCAAGCCCCACGGCATGCCCACAACATTCATAGAGAAATTGGGCAGGGGAGAAGCAAAGTACAAACAAGCAAGAGCAGCCGGGAAAACTATTTGTTGAAATTGCAGCACTGGCTCAATTGCAGCACTGGCTCAAGGGGCAAAAAAATTGTGTGTCTACAACTTCCCCAGTCCCTCTAATGTTCACAAATGCCAGCCTCTAATAAAATAATCTATGCATCTCAATATTGTATTTCTCTGAATTTCAATAAAATAAAAAAAAATAAAAAATTTTTTTTTTTTGGTGTCACCCCCTGGAGGGTGTCACCCGGGTGCGGCCCGCACCCCCATAGTGACGCCACTGGTTTTGTGTCCCAGCCTCTCTGCAGCAAGGCTTGTGTCCCGGCCTCTTTGCAGCAAGCCTCATGTTCTGGCCTCTCTGCAACAAGCCTCATGTTCTGGCCTCTCTGCAGCAAACCTCATGCTCTGGCCTCTCTGCAGCAAACCTCATGCTCTGGCCTCTCTGCAGCAAACCTCATGCTCTGGCCTCTCTGCAGCAAACCTCATGCACTGGCCTCTCTGCAGCAAGCCTCATGCTCTGGCCTCTCTGCAATAAGCCTCATGTTCTGGCCTCTCTGCAGCAAACCTCATGCTCTGGCCTCTCTGCAGCAAACCTCATGCTCTGGCCTCTGCAGCAAGCCTCGTGTCCTGGCCTTTCTGCAGCATGCCTCGTGTCCTGGCCTCTCTGCAGCAAGCCTCGTGTCCTGGCCTCTCTGCAGCAAGCCTCGTGTCCTGGCCTCTCTGCAGCAAGCCTCGTGTCCTGGCCTCTCTGCAGCAAGCCTCGTGTCCTGGCCTCTCTGCAGCAAGCCTCGTGTCCTGGCCTCTCTGCAACAAGCCTTGTGTCCTGGCCTCTCTGCAGCAAGCCATGTGTCCTGGCCTCTCTGCAGCAAGCCTCGTGTCCTGGCCTCTCTGCAGCAAGCCTCGTGTCCTGGCCTCTCTGCAGCAAACCATCTGTCCTGGCCTCTCTGCAGCAAGCCTCGTGTCCTGGCCTCTCTGCAGCAAGCCTCGTGTCCTGGCCTCTCTGCAGCAAGCCTAGTGTCCTGGCCTCTCTGCAGCAAGCCTCGTGTCCTGGCCTCTCTGCAGCAAACCATCTGTCCTGGCCTCTCTGCAGCAAGCCTTGTGTCCTGGCCTCTCTGAAGCAAGCCTCGTTTCCGGGCCTCTCTGAAGCAAGCCTTGTGTCCTGACCTCTCTGCAGCAAGCCTCATGTTCTTTGCCTCTCTGCAGAAAGCCATGTGTCCTGGCCTCTCTGCAGCAAGCCTCGTGTCCTGGCCTCTTTGCAGCAAACCTCGTGTCCTGGCCTCTTTGCAGCAAACCTTGTATCCTGGCCTCTTAGAAGCTTAGTTTTGTGTCCTGGCCTCTCTGCAGCAATCCTCATGTCCTGGCCTCTTTGCAGCAAGCCTCACGTCCTGGCCTCTTTGCAGCAAGCCTCACGTCCTGGCCTCTTTGCAGCTTAGTTTTGTGTCCTGGTCTCTCTGTAGCAAGCCATGTGTCCTGGCCTCTCTGCAGCAAGCCTTGTGTCCTGGTCTCTCTGCAGCAAGCCTCGTTTCCTGGCCTCTCTGCAGCAAGCCTTGTGCCTGGCCTCTCTGCAGCAAGCCTCATGTTCTTTGCCTCTCTGCAGCAAGCCATGTGTCCTGGCCTCTCTGCAGCAAACCTCGTGTCCTAGCCTCTTTGCAGCAAACCTTGTGTCCTGGCCTCTCTGCAGCAAGCCATGTGTCCTGGCCTCTCTGCAGCAAGCCTCGTGTCCTGGCCTCTCTGCAGCAAGCCTCATGTCCTGGCCTCTCTGCAGCAAGCCTCATGTCCTGGCCTCTCTGCAGCAAGCCTTGTGTCCTGGCCTCTCTGCAGCAAGCCTCGTGTCCTGGCCTCTCTGCAGCAAGCTTTGTGTCCTGGCCTCTCTGCAGCAAGCCTCGTGTCCTGGCCTCTCTGCAGCAAGCCTTGTGTCCTGGCCTCTCTGCAGCAAGCCTTGTGTCCTGGCCTCTCTGCAACAAGCCTTGTGTCCTGGCCTCTCTGCAACAAGCCTTGTGTCCTGGCCTCTCTGTAGCAAGCCATATGTCCTGGCCTCTCTGTAGCAAGCCATCTGTCCTGGCCTCTCTGCAGCAAGCCTCATGTCCTGGTGTCTATGCAACAAGCCTCATGTCCTGGCCTCTCTGCAGCGAACCTCGTGTCTTGGCCTCTCTGCAGCAAGCCATGTGTGCTGGCCTCTCTGCAACAAGCCTTGTGTCCTGGCCTCTCTGTAGCAAGCCATCTGTCCTGGGCTGGCCTCTCTGCAGCATGCCTCATGTCCTGGCGTCTATGCAACAAGCCTCATGTCCTGGCCTCTCTGCAGCAAGCCTTGTGTACTGGCCTCTCTGCAGCAAGCCTCGTGTCCTGGCCTCTCTGCAGCATGCCTTGTGTCCTGGCCTCTCTGTAGCAAGCCTCGTGTCCTGCCCTCTCTGCAGCAAGCCTCGTGTCCTGGCCTCTCTGCAGCAAGCCTTGTGTCCTGGCCTCTCTGCAGCCAGCCTCGTGTCCTGGCCTCTCTGCAGCAAGCCTCGTGTCCTGGCCTCTCTGCAGCAAGCCTCGTGTCCTGGCCTCTCTGCAGCAAGCCTCGTGTCCTGGCCTCTGTGCAACAAGCCTCGTGCCCTGGACTTTCTGCAGCAAGGCTTGTGTCCTGGTCTCTCTGTAACAAGCCTTGTCTCCTGGTTTCTCTGCAGAAAGCTGTGTGTCCTGGCCTCTCCAGCAAGACTTTATATCCTAGGCTCTACAGAGCAGCACTTTATATCTAGCAACACAAAGTCTGTATATCTCTTAGACTTTCAGTAGCAAACTGGTGCCTTCTGTTCACTCACCAGCGTGTGAGTACCCTGATCTTTTAGCAGTAATCAGTGCACAATGGCCTCTCAGAAGTAAGCCTGTATCTTCTAAAATAAGACCAGAGAGATAGACCTCACAAAACTAGCCAAGCTGGCTTATACGGCCCTAAAAATGGATTTAATTACCCTAGCCAGATTCTGGAGCATTGAGAAATTAAACGGACAATGTACTCAGACACGTAGCTGATAAGAGTCAATTGTATTCAAAGTAGTTGCAGGAACACCCGTTCAAATGGACTGGGCTCTCTTTACCACCCCACCTGAGAGGTTGATTTCTGCTGCGGTCTATTGTGTACATAGGTTGTCTATAGCCAATACTGCAAATTTTCAGCATATGTGTCAATTTCAATAGTCCAAAGCAGCTATTTCCAAAAGGAGCTGTTTGTAAACAATGAAATACACTCCAGCAGGTAAAATTGATCAGTAAGATTGCTTTAAAGAGCAGAATCTAATACACTATCCCTTTAAGCACAAATAAATCTCCATTAAAAATATATTACATAAATAGCTTGATTGCTAACACATTTCACTCA